>NC_043970.1:48458749-48598749 GCF_902148855.1 Sphaeramia orbicularis | reverse complement strand
GCAACAAATGGGAGTGGCAATTCCCTTTGTTTATCTGGGGGCTATAAAAAGAAATGGTACGATTCAAAAGTTACTGCATTACCACGATGCCTCGCCTTAACGATAATCTGAGAGAACGCGCCATTGGTATGTTTGATGCTGGTTTAACGGCTCGCAACGTTGCCAAACATCTGCAAGTGCACGAGTCCACCATCAGTAGGCTGAGGACACGATTCCGTGACACAGGGACCACTCGGGACAGACCAAGATCCGGAAGACTACGTGTGACCACCCGTAATCAGGATCGCCATATTTACTTGGCCCATCTCCATGACCATCAACTCAGTGCTACAAGGACAGCAAGAGAGACCCACTGGAAATTCCACAGCCGGATATAAATATCTCATATGAAACCAATATTCATAATAAAACTCCCATATAAACCAATACCGAAACATACTTGCTTTTCTTTTGTTGTTCAGTATATTTTCTTAGTTCCACATCATGTCTGCTCCTGCTACTTCTCGTCGTAAATGTCTAAAAAACCCTGACTCCTTCTGCTTTATTTGTGGTAGTTTCACCATTCCAAGTCAGAGGGCAAACATCAGTGCATTTGTCAAACAAGCAGATTTGGCATATTTTAAAGTAAAACTTGGTGATCAAGAGTTCACGGATGTGGACCAAAGGAACACGTGAAAAGTTGACATTTGGTATCCCCATGGTTTGGCGAGAGCAAAAAGATCATTACACAGACTTATTTTTGTTGAGTGAAAACATCAGGATTTCACAAGAAAAATAAAAGTAAAATAGAATATCCTAATCTACCGTCAGCTATAAGACCAACGCCTCATTCAGCTGAAATTCCTGTGCCAGTTTTCAAACAACTACCTCCTCTAGAAGATCTGAGTGATGTTGAAGAACGCAGTGACAGCAATGATGCAGATTTTGAAATTCATGAGGATTCACTTCGTAGAGAATTTGATCAGCAGAGCAAAGAGCTATAAACAATTTTTTTTACCTTAACTACTTGCACACAATTATAATTACAGTAGCCATATCCTTTGTAAAAACATTAGTGTTAAATAAACATTGCAGTCATGCCTGTTTCTTTCATATTTCATTTTATGTCAATATTTGAAATTTTTTATAAAACAAGTACATATCTGTTAAGTACAGTATTTTTTTAAAAATATTTTTTAAGAAAACGGGGATCCTATAGTTCAAAAACTTGACGTGATAGAGAAAAACTGAGATCAGTTTTGGATTCCGCACCCAAAAATTAGTTAAAAACAGCTGTCAGACCTAACTCAATAAAAATTGTGTTCCCCAGTGGCTATCTATAGGCTATCTGTGACCCCAGACCTCCTCCCTTACCCTCACCTGTCTGGATGGACCTCCTCACCCTCATCTGACTATAGATGGACCCCCCTCAGCTGAATAAAATTCAGTGAGCAGATCAGTCCTCACTCGGTAAAATTGTTTTTGTTGGTGCAAAATGTCCATGGGAAAAATCTGATATCTGTAGAAAATATTGCCAAACTTCTGTTAAAAATCTTCTTTCAAATGTAAATAATATTTCAAAGGAAATACATGGCGGAAGTGAAGTGAAATGAAGCTACAAGAATACATCCTCATTCTAATGCGGACCTCGGAAGTCTGCATTAAAATCAGCCCTGTAGCGCGGAACTGGGCGAGCCCACACTTTTAACCACACTGTAAAAAAAAAAAAAAAAAAAAAAAAAAAAAAAAACCTGTTTTATGGAAAAAAAAACTGGCAGCTGTGGTTTCCAGAACAGTACTGTAAAAAACACATCCAACTGTAAACATATTTATGGAGTAACATGTAGGCTTAACATTTTAAACATGTAGATTTAAATGGTAAATGGACTGCACTTATTTAGCACATTTTCTACACCTTCATGGTGTCCAAAGTGCTTTCCAAAACCACCAGGTCCAACTGGGAGCAATTTAAGGTTCAGTGACTTTCATGGACATATAGACAGTTGGAGCCAGGATTTGAACCACCAACCCTTTGGTTACTGGACGAGCTGCTCTACCAACTCTACCAACCCATTAATGTACAAATTTAAAATGTTAAATTGTCAAATGTTTACTTTTTTATTTTAAAAAAAAAGAGGGAAAAAAGCAAATAGGCTGCTGTTTCAACATTATGGTCTTTGCAATTTAAACGGCACCACGATGTTTTTCAATTTACAGTTTCATTTTCTAAAAACAATAGAAATACATAATTTCTACGTATACATCTGGTTCTGTTCACATACTCTTCCTGTAAAAACTACAACTATATTTCATTTAATCATTGACACAAAAATCTTTTCAGATAAACAACTTTGCATTGTATTGTCACTTTTTTTTTTTTTATGTTACAATTTTACAACTTGACCATGACCATATGGTCATGAGCTTTGGGTCATGACCGAAAGGACAAGATCCCGGATACAAGCGGTCGAAATGAGTTTCCTCCGCAGGGTGGTTGGGCGCACCCTTGGGGATAGGGTGAGGAGCTCAGTCACCAGGGAGGAGCTCGGAGTACAGCCGCTGCTCCTCCACATCCAGAGGGGCCAGCTGAGGTGGCTCGGGCATCTGTTTCGGATCCTCCTGGATGCCTCCCTGGGGAGGTGTTCCGGGCATGTCCCGCTGGGAGGAGACCTCGGGGAAGACCCAGGACACGCTGGAGAGACTATGTCTCTCGGCTGGCCTGGGAACGCCTCGGGGTCCCCCCGGAAGAGCTGGAGGAGGAGTCTGGGGAGAGGGAAGTCTGGGCATCCCTGCTTAGACTGTTACCCCCGCGACCTGGCCCCAGATAAAACGGAAGATAATGGATGGATGGAATTTTACAACTTTTTGGTGTTAATTCTACAGTCATTTTTTACAGTGCAAACTAGGCCAGAAACGGGACAGCGCATTTTGCATTGGGGTTAATAAACTAATGCGCTAATGCATTTTGCGCTGCGTCAGTTGTTAACGAACAGAGAGCGAGCCTAGAAACGGGATAGCGCAAAATGCGTTAAATGGATGCATTTTGTGTTGCGCTGGGCTTAACGATTTAACAAGCTAGTGCAGAAACGAGCCCCTGGGCCCTTACACACACACACACACACACACACATTTCTAAACACTTCCAGCATAGACAGCTCCAGTATTCAGAGATGGCATCAGGGTTATTTTTTTTTTATTTTCAGACTCCAGAGCGGCTCAAAATAGCACACACATGTCGCTCTCCGGTTGTTTGTGATCGTCTGGTTGTTTCATTAGAAATGCTAAAGCCCGCGTACGCAGCTGGGACGCTGTCATCCGCTCGGCTCTTTCTTCTCTTGTCGTCATGCATATTGTGCGGCGCTGCAGAGGAACTGGAAATGGGAGCAGGCTTTGATTCTCCAGGATGTGGCAGATGCTTTCACACCGGATCTCTTCTCCGAGCTCTGTGATTCTCTGTGGCATGACGGCACTGACTTATTCTCTTTGGTTATCGAGAGTTTGGATTTGAGTTTGAGTCTCCAGGTAACTGTTTGGAAATAATGTGGAACATGATAGAAAGGAAATTCTAATTATTCCATGTGGGACTGATTATGTGCAACGTCGTCCCGTGCTAGTGTAGCACAAAATTCTAAAAAGTACTTATTTTATTGTAATATTACTAAGTCTAGGCTTCTAAACAATACAGTATTTTTGGTGCTGCATGCATTTTTTTTTTTTTTTTTTTTTTGACTGGGACAGATCGAGATTCGAACCGCCAACCCTTCAGTTATTGGACGACCCACTCCCCCTTCTGAGCACATTAGTCATATTGACTTTTTTCACCTAATGCACGAAATACAAGTGGTGCCAGGCACAACAA
The DNA here is from genome assembly GCF_902148855.1 of Sphaeramia orbicularis. Classification (NCBI taxonomy): domain Eukaryota; kingdom Metazoa; phylum Chordata; class Actinopteri; order Kurtiformes; family Apogonidae; genus Sphaeramia; species Sphaeramia orbicularis. Next base: position 48,594,911 of record NC_043970.1, on the reverse strand, counting down.
ACCCCGCCCCTCACACGTATCGTAGCTTATTTTGGCATCGATCCAGCTGATGTCAACATGTCTGTGTGTGTGCTGATGTCAGCAGAGACATAGAAAGCATAGTCAAATTTCAGGCATTATAAGTAAATGGGGGGAAAAAAAAAAAATTAAAATGTATAAAAATTTGAAGTTTGACCTACCTTTCCCAAAATGTAATCACATCTGTTCTGGGCAGGGATGGGAATCGATAAAAATTTAATGATTCTGATTCCATTATCAATTTTGCTTATCGATCCAGAGACATGGTGATGATCCGTTCTCTGATTATCCGATTCTCTTATCGATTCTCATTGGGTGAGGGATTAAAGAATACAAACGGGTGTGTTTGCATTAACTGTCTTTTATGTTCCCATCTGTGCACAGAAAATATAACATATACAGTATGTAGTAGTAACAACAACAACAACAACAACAACAACAGATGATGCCTGTCCTGGTTCGGGGGGGGTACAGTGAAAGTTATGATGCTTTGCTAATTACTCTATTGCCAGTTTGACTCGGCTCGTCTACCATTGTTGTGCATCTCATTTCCTTTCCCCTACCTTCAGAAACTTGTATTTGGGTACGACGTTTGTTGCCCATGCTGGAACCGGAACTGGGCCCAGCGTTCACTCTGCCGCTAGATTCACAAGCGTTGCTAAGTAGCGAATCAAATACGTGACATTCCTGTGAATGAATCACATGCTGTGGACAAATGTTTGAACATAGTGGAGGGGTTCCACCCTTTTGAAGACATGGAAGCTTTGACAGTGTTCCAGTGGACCTGGTGTCGTCTGTTTGGACCGTTTCGGCCTCAACACCATGTTGGCTACGTTTGGACCAAAACAATGCAATGTACGCATGACGTCTTTGCGCATGCGCAACGAAGGTGGAATCAATAAGCAGAATCATTAAGCAGGCAGACAAACAATTCCAAGGAATCGAGCTACTGGGATCTGGTTCTCAAAAACAACCGGTTCTTGATTCCCATCTGTATTCATTCATTCATCTTCTGAACCACTTTATCCTTGACAGGGTCATGGGGGTGCTGGAGCCTATCCCAGCTGCCCATGGGTGAAAGTGGGGGGTACACCCTGGATGTGTCGACAGTTCATCACAGTAAATGGTTGCATTTCCCAAAAAACAAAATCCAACAGAAGAACATGGACCAGGGTCACAAGTTGGGGAACTAACAAACTGAACTAAAACCAAGAAACAGGTCAAACTAAAGTCAGGCCCTTGTTTAAGGGTTTGTAAAAGGAGACCAAAGATGAAATTCTGAGGGGTGGGGGGGACAAAAAGGACGGAAAATGACCAACCACTAAAAACTAAATGGGGCTGACCATCAGACAACCATGAGGGGATGTTGGTTTGTGGACAGTTCACATCCAACTGAACCAGAAGCTCCAGCTCCTTTTAAAGCCTTCAGACTGATCACAGCCAGGTGAGGGAACCAGGCCAGGTGAACCTGATGATCCACAACGACCTGTGACCCACATCCAAACCCAGAGGGAAAAACAATTACCAATGTGGTACTCTGTACGGAAGCCATTTGTATTTTTTCATAGTGTATGATCATCGTGTCGTGATCAACGTACGCATGACATCTTCACGCATGTGCAACGAAGGCGGAATCGATAAGCAGAATCGTTAAGCAGGCAGGCAAACAATTCCAAGGAATTGAGCTACTGGGATCCGGTTCTCAAAAAGAACCAGTTCTCGATTCCCATCCCTAATTCTGGGTCACTAGCAGCAAAACATTGGTTGAATTCATACCAGATTGGGTTTATAGATTGCCACAGTGTTAAGAAACAAACAAAGAAACAAACCCAAACAAAAACATTACCCCTTGCCTCCCCTTTGTGGGGTGGGGTACTAACAAAAACATTAATGCCTTGAGGTCGAATGCCTCCACCAGTGAGTCAGATGCCAGTTTACATTCATATTATATGTACTGAAAACTTTCAAGAAACTAAATTAACCCTTTCATGCATACTGGTCACTACAGTGGACAGCTATTCTACAGCTGTTCTCTTGTGTATTCATGGATTTTTTATTTATTTATTTATTTATTTATTTTACACATAGCTTTATTAAAGTTTTAAGATACTTCGTATCTTTTCTGACATGAATTGGTAACCTTGTGTAGATCTCCCCTGAGAATAAACCCCCAGAATCACAAGCCCCTCCCCATAGTTTTCAGACAATTTATCAGTAAATACATGTTTCGTTGCTTCAAAAATTAAACGCATGGTGTCCAGCTGATTATTATTGGGTTTTTTTTGTTTTGTTTTTTTAAGAGAAATGAAAACACTCAGGGAAAAAATCTTGACTAAGGTTCTCATAATTCGTGCATGAAAGGGTTAAATGCATTTTCTAGATTTTTTGTCAAGATAGACTGTCACAGTAGTTGCTTTTCCATTGACACTGGAAAAACTACAATTTTGCCAGTTTTTTGATGAAAAGTTTTTGCACTTGTATAAATGATAGACGATGGTGCAATATTGTTAAAATTGCACTTATTTTTCTTCAGAATTTTCAAGTTGGTCATATATTTTTATATTATGTTCAAGTATAGTTTGTAGATGTAAACATTTTCATTAAGGAATTTTACTTTTTTCACTCAAAAACAAAGAGAAAACTTTGGAATTGATATTATTTATAAGTTCTTATTCTATTATTTTACTGGTCTGGCCCACTATACAGTCTACTCTCGTTATACCGCCAACTTCCGTTCACGGCCAAATTGGCGGTATAGCGAAAATGGCGTTACAACGGGTTGCGTCCACAATGTGCATGTCTTTACTATATGATGTCTATGCTGCCTCCGTTAACCTGTTCTAATTGCGTTTCTAAATAAATCTTGATTCTGTTATGTTGTAAGGGATCATTTAAAGTGGGGAAACATTTTAAGCATTATTATACCGTGTCGGGAAATGACACCCCATCATCTTGAGGCTTTGGCTTAATCCCACGTCCTCTTCCCGACATCCTGACCTACTGAGTGTTCTGCGATAAATGAACGGTGGCCGTTCCGTAGACCTACTCGTAGCTTGTCACGATTAGCGTCTGGCGCGTTTGTTTCAGTGCATTGTTAAAATTTATGTGTACTCGATGGCAATCACGCTGGCGGTATAACGGTCGGGAAATCAATGGTATAAGTGTTGTTTGTGCATGGAACTGGGCTGGCGGATGGCGATAGGCGGAAATGGCGGTAGCTAATGGAATAATGCATTGGGGATTTTTGTGCAATGGTTTTGGTCGGCGGTGAGCGAAAATGGCGGTATAACGGCGGGCGGTTTAACGAGAGTAGACTGTTTATCATGTTAGGCTGTATGTGGCCCCTGAACTAAAATGAGTTTGACACCCCTGTCTTGTAATGTATTAAAACACTCCACACTAATAAACAAAGTGGGTTTTTCAATGTAAAATCACCATCTTTCTTCACATGGAAACAGTTACTGTTGGTAGCAGCGATGGATGGACAACACAAAACCACAATATCTGTGGCACTATAGGCCCCACCAGCACAAAAAAAACAAAACAAACATATGTGGTGCCACCTGACAAAAGGGCACCATTTGTGGTTTGTTTGTGGTGTAATATTGTGTAATGAGAAGAAGAGTGGATTACCTTCCCTGGTGGAAGTCTGTGTTGAATGAACTTGTGGTTATCAGTACATTTCACTTCCCTCGAAATACGCATTCAGTGTTCCCAGGTTAATTCAGTAAGTATAACGAAAAACCAACAGCTGACATGTTTCATAGATGCTGGCTGTAAAAAGCAACTTTTGTTCCTCTGGTGCTTTACAGTTACCTGGGCCAGAGTGTGTTATGAACTAGAACATGGTGGTGCAACGTACACATACCCCCATTTGGGTAAGACTGAGCTAATGTAAACAGTCCATAAAAAGAATAGGTCTAACGCGAAATCATGAATTGCGTACAGATAACATGCCAATTAAAAGTGGTGTGTTACCGGTGTGCATTAAAAGCTTTCCACGTGTATGTTCATGCCGTGTAAAAAATAATGCGAGATTAGCGGCTGGCGCAGTTAGGGTTAGCAATTAGTGGCTAGCACAATTAGCTGTTAGGGTTAGGTTTAGAGTTAGCGGTTACGGATATGGAAACCGGAGATCTTGGCGTACGTTGACACACCATCAAATGGTGTTGAATAACATGTGACAGGATGAAAATGCGTATGTATAGTAGTCATTACTAGGGAAAAAATAAACAAACGGAATATACGGAATTTATAACGGAGCTATAATTAAGGAGCTTTTTGTGTGAATGCAATATGCTTCCATATTCAAACAGCTGCTTAATTATAGCAAAAATATTCCTCCAGTCTGGCCAGGATTCCGTTTGTTTATTTTTTCCCTAGTAACGGATCCATGTATCATTCATTCATTCGTTTTTCAATTTAAAACCAAAAATCAAAAACCAAAAAAAAAAAAAAAAAAACACTCATTTTTTTGTTTTTCATTTTCAAAACCACAATGAAAAATGGATAACGGCTTCTTTTTCCATTTCCCAATTTTGTGCTGAAACGAAAAATGGAAAAAAACGGATAACAACCTTTTCATTCGATTTAGCTATTTTCAAAATAGTTAAGTTGTCTGACCCGGAAATAGTCGTTACTAGGGAAAAAAAATAAACAAATGGAATTTTCCGAATTAATGAGACACTGTTTTCTGTAAAAAATTTAAATTCGGCTCAGAAAAACAGAGCTAAAATCATTTTTTTGTGTGAATGCAATACGCTTCCGTACATATCAAACAGCTGCTAAATAATAGCAAAATATTCCTCCAGAATCTGTGTATCATTCGTTCATTCATTTTTCAATTTAAAATCAATTATCAAAAAAACAAAAAGACCACTTGTTTCTTTGTTTTTCATTTTCAAAACCACAATGAAAAACGGATAACGGTTCGTTTTTCCTTTTCCCAATTTTGTGCTCAAATGAAAAATGGAAATAACAGAAAACGAACGTTTCATCCAATTTTGCTATTTTCAATATAGTTAAGTTGTCTGACCAGGAAGTAATCGTTACTAGGGAAAAAGTAAACAAACGGAATTTTCCAAATTAACGAGATACTGTTTTCTGAAAAAAATTAAAAAATTCACAGCATAAAAAATTAATTTTTTTAAGAATTAATTTTTTATGCTGTGAATGCAATACACTTCTGTTCATATCAAACAGCTGCTTAATTATAGAAAAATATTCCTCCAGTCCGGCCATGATTCCATTTGTTTATTTTTTCCCTAGTAACGACTACTTCCGGGTCAAACAACTGAACTATATTGAAAATAGCAAAATCGGATGAAACAGTCGTTATCCGTTTTTTCCATTTTTCATTTGAGCACAAAATCGGGAAATGGAAAAACGAACCGTTATCCGTTTTTCATTCTGGTTTTGAAAATGAAAAACAAACAAGAGTGGTTTTTTTTATTTTTGGTTTTAAATTGAAAAACGAATGAACGAATGATACATGGATTCTCCAGTCCGGCCATGATTCCGTTTGTTTATTTTTTCCCTAGTAACGACTACTTCCTGGTCAGACAACTTAACTATATTGAAAAAAGCAAAATCGAATGCAACGGTCGTTATCCGTTTTTTCCATTTTTCATTTGAGCACAAAATCGGGAAATGGAAAAACGAACCGTTACCCGTTTTTCATTCTGGTTTTGAAAATGAAACAAAAAAAAGTCATTTTTTTTATTTTTGGTTTGAAATTGAAAAACGAATGAACAAATGAGACAGGGATTCTCCAGTCCGGCCATGATTCCGTTTGTTTATTTTTTCCCTAGTAACGACTACTTCCTGGTCATACAACTGAACTATATTGAAAATAGCAAAATCGGATGAAACGGTCATTATCCGTTTTTTTCCATTTTTCATTTGAGCACAAAATCGGGAAATGGAAAAACGAACCGTTATCCGTTTTTCATTCTGGTTTTGAAAATGAAAAACAAAAAAACAAGTTGAATCCGTGTATCATTCGTTCATTAGTTTTTCAATTTAAAACCAAAAATCAAATTCATTTTCAAAACCAGAATGAAAAATGGATAACAGTTCATTTTTCCATTTCCCGATTTTGTGCTCAAATGAAAAATGGAAAAAACGGATAATGACCGTTTCATTCTATATATGCTTCCGTATCAAACAGCTGCTTAATTATAGTCAAATATTTCTCCAGTCCGGCCATGATTCCGTTTGTTTATTTTTTCCCTAGTAACGACTACTTCCTGGTCATACAACTGAACTATATTGAAAATAGCAAAATCGGATGAAACGGTCATTATTCGTTTTTTCCATTTTTCATTTGAGCACAAAATCGGGAAATGGAAAAACGAACAGTTATCCGTTTTTCATTGTGGTTTTGAAAATGAAAACAAACAACTTGTTTTTTTGTTTTTAGATTTTTGGTTTTAAATTGAAAAATAAACGAACGAATGATACACGGACTGCGTGTATGAAAAAATGCCACAACTTTTCACGAGCTCAGAAAAACCAGCCTGTTTTCAGCTTTGTGGCTTTTTCCTCATTTAAAAAAAAAAAGTATATATTTTGCTTAAGGAGGAAACTGTTCTTTTTCTGGCTGTATTGTGCTGCTGCCACAGACTCCTGTCCATTAGAAGTCTACATCTCACAGTGAAACCAGTCACACCGAAATAGGCAAAAAAAAAAGACAATAAAACTGTCTGATAGCGAAATCTGCTGCCCGTGTGTTCGGTCAGTTTATAAAAAGTAACCAGGTACACTGATACGTCTGCAAAATGTACTGCTGGATCACTCTGAATACTAATACTGCTGCTCACTGTCAGGGATGAAGTGAATTTAATATCATGCCAGTGGATGTTTTCTCGAGACTGTTTTTCATTAAAGTGCAAAGACTGCCTCCAAACTCAGAAATAGTTTGGACACCATGTCTTCGTGAGCATATCTAACTAATACACGGTGAATTATAAGAAATAAACAAAACAATGCATGCTGGGAGGGTGGGAGAACACTCCAAAGTAAATCACACCAACGCTAAGTAGCTGTGATTTGTGGTAAATGGAGCGGAAATGCAAAAGCACCGGTAAGGCCTTTCAATTTAAACTCAGTCTAGTTTCCAGCTGAGATTTCTTTATGGCTTTCTCTCGGCTGAACAGCAGTTTTGGCTCTCGTACTCGGGATGCTTTTGGGCGCGTGCCGGCTGCGGAAAACCTGAACGGAATTTATAGCACGCTGTGGAGAGAATGTGTTCAAAGACGGAGCTGACGGCGGCATGTGTCGCCAACAAGCAAAGAGAGAGGAAGTTTGACAGCTCGACTCGCGCAGACTGAATGAGTTTGAATAAATATAACAACAGGTATTTAACTAAGCCACTGAGCCCCAGACTGCAGAGTGAGAACAATCATCTCCTTCACAGCCGGCAGAGGAAAAATATATTATATTAAAAAAAAATAATAAAAAAAATACAAGGAGCGAAGTCGGAGTGAGAACAACAGGAACCACGAGGTGAACTCATTAGTGTAAAAGAAAATCAGGTATCCCTCTGAAATTCAAAAGGAGTTTTTGGAGTCACAATGAGAAGGTGAAACTGCTCATTATAAAAATCCACTTAAAGATCATTTTTGCCAATAAAAGAGCTTCAACTCAGCGAAGGAGCTGTGAAATGTGTGTCTGTCTGACTGCATGAGATGAAAATGAGAAGACAAGATGGAAAAATGTGTGAACTTCTAATGAACATTATAAAAAATAAATAAATAAATAAAGCCTCTCATTGACTATAATAAGAACTTTCACATTTAACCCATAAAGACCCAGTGCTACTTTTATGTTAGTTCCCAATTTTTATTTATTTATTTTTTTCCCACTATTAAACCTTTCTTAAGGGATTTCTCACCATTTATTAGAATAATATCTCCATTTTGTGGGTTTTTTTTTCCCCCAGATATTTTCCATTATTTATTTACTGATCATCTATATCAGGAGTCTCAAACTCATTTTCCTTCAGGGGCCACATTCAGCCAAATTTGATCTGAAGTGGGCCGGACCAGTGAAATAATAACATAATAATATATAAAAAATGTCAACTCCAAACTTTCTTCTATGTTTTAGAGCAAAAAAAGGAAAATTATGTGATGAAAATGTTTCCATCTACCAACTGTCCTTTAAAACAATGTGAATAACATGAACAAACTGAAATTTCTGACGAAAGCTAAATGCAATTTTAACAATATTATGTCTCAGTTTATCATTTGAACGTGTAAATTACGATTTACGGATCACAGTGCATCGACAAGTACACTAAATATGTAATAACAGGCAGAATATTGTTAAAATTACACTTGAGACATTTCAAAATGTTTATATTTGTTGAGGTTATTCGTGTTTTTTGTGAAATGTTAGTTTGTTTAAGTGTAAATACAGTAAAATGACATGAAAATTTTTACATTTACAAAGAGAGAAATTCGGAGTTGTGAGTACTTATGGGTTATTGTGACAGTATTTTACTGATCCCACCCACTTGAGATTAAATTGGTCTGAATGTGGAAAATGAACTAAAAGGATTCATATTTTAGTGTAATTTTTGCATTTCACAAATTCATCCCAAGGGCCGGACCCCACCCTTTGGTGGGCCAGATTTGGCCCCCGGGCCGCATGTTTGACACCTGTGATCTCAATAATACAAGGGAATTGGACTATGTGTGTGTGTGTGTGTGTGTGTCTCGGCCATCACACAAAATCTGAAAAAAGCTGACTACTGCAGTTTGGCATACTTATGTATTTTTGGTCAAGGAAGAGAGTAGCGAAAACGGCAACTTGATAGGACCAATATTTTGGGAGATATTAGTAATTTTGGAATACAGTAGCCTTACAATCATGTTGTTATGCCCAAAATCATAGAATCATCATTGAAGTGAGTTATCTAGCAACCATACCAGACCATACCAACTTTATTTATAAAGCACTTTAAGAACTTTACAGCTGGTCAAAGTGCTGTACACCAAACATAAAACAAGGGATTAAATAAGTAAACTAGAAGCACTCGGAGAGCGCAGACCTCCGCCAAGGCTGATCAGTGCCCCCCCCCCCCCGTGGGCCCCCCCACGCCAAGGAGGTTATGTTTTTGCCAGGGTTTGTTTGTTTGTTTGTCTGTCTGTCTGTCCGTTAGTGTGCAACATAACTCAAAAAGTTATGGACAGATTTTGATGAAATTTTGTGGTTTGCCCCCCCCCGTGGGCCCCCCCACCCCCGATCACCACCAAAATTTAATCATTTCTTCCTTATCCCATTTCCAACAAACCCTGAAAATTTCATCCAAATCTGTCCATAACTTTTTGAGTTATGTTGCACACTAACGGACAGACAAACAGACAGACAGACAGACAGACAGACAGACAGACAGACAGACAAACAAATAAACAAACCCTGGCAAAAACATAACCTCCTTGGCGGAGGTAACTAGAAGCACTCGGAGAGCGCAGACCTCCGCCAAGGCTGATCAGTGCCCCCCCCCCCCGTGGGCCCCCGCACCCCCGATCACCACCAAAATTTAATCATTTCTTCCTTATCCCATTTTCAACAAACCCTGAAAATTTCATCCAAATCTGTCCATAACTTTTTGAGTTATGTTGCACACTAACGGACAGACAAACAAACAGACAGACAGACAGACAAAAAAACCCTGGCAAAAACATAACCTCCTTGGCGGAGGTAATAAAACTAGCGAAAACGCAGGGTGTTAAGTGGGCTACGAACAACACAATACAAACATCATAAAAACAAAGACAAGTTAAAATCTGTTAAAAACAGCATAAAAAAACAAAACAAAAAACAAAACAGACATGTCACTCACTGATTAAAAGGTAATGAGAAAAAGTGCGTTTTTAAATGTGATTTAAAGACAGGTACAGACTGAGACTGTCTAACAACTAAGGGCAACTGGTTCCACAACTTTGGGGCGACAACAGAAAAGGCACGATCCCCACGAAGCTTCTTTTTAGTTTTTGGAACCACAAGCTGCATCTGATCTGCTGACCTGAGAGCACGAGGGGGGGCATAGGGGTGGATCAGGTCAGACAGGTAGGAGGGGGCAAGGCCATTCAAACATTTAAAAACAAATAAAAGAATTTTAAAATCAACTCTATAACGCACTGGCAACCAATGGAGTGAAGCTAAAACCGGTGAAATATGTTGATGTTTGCGTGTTCCTGTTAAAAGCCGAACTGCAGCATTTTGGACCAGCTGCAGTCGGGAAAGTGCATTTTCACTCAACCCGGCATAAAGTGCATTACAATAGTCAAGTCTAGTGGTTACAAAAGCATGGATCACGGTTTCAAATAGATCCCTGGGCAGAACAGACTTTACTTTACAACCGATAAACAATAGGGCCACATTGCCATGGTGTCAAATTTCATGTGCAGGAACAGACATGCCAGGTGAGAGGTTATTCAACTGAAACTGCCAGTGGAATTTACCAAAAAAAGAAAATGAAAAACAGAATAAAATGGATCCGAGGATCTAGAACACAGGTGTCAAACATGCGGCCTGGGGGCCAAATCCGGCCCGCCAAAGGGTCCAGTCCGGCCCTTGGGATGAATTTGTGAAATGCAAAAATTACACTAAGATATTAACAGTCCTTTTAGTTCAGGTTCTACATTCAGAACAATTCAATCTCAAGTGGGTCAAACCAGTCAAATACTATTATAATAACATAGAAATAATGACAACTCCACATTTTTCTCTTTCAAAATGTAAATATTTTCATGTATTTACACTAAAACAAAGTATTATTTTGCAAAAAATGTGAATAACCTTAACAAATATGAACAACCTGAAATGTCTGAAGAGAAGAGTACAATTTTAATAAAATTCTGCCTGTTATTAAATGTTTTGTATATTTGTAGATCCACTGTGATCTGTACGTTATTATGTACATGTGTAAATGATAAACTGAGGCATAATATTATTAAAATTACACTTCTTTTTTTAGTTTGTTCATGTTATTCACATCTTTTGAAAAGATAGTTTGTAAATGTAAACCTTTTCATCATGTAAATTTACTTTTTTCGCTCTGAAACATAGAGAAAAGTTTGGAGTTGACATTATTTATATATTATTATGTTATATTGTTATATATTTTATGTTATTTTACTGGTTTGGCCCACTTCAGATCAAATTTAGCTGAATGTGGCCCCTGAACTAAAATGAGTTTGACACCTCTGATCTACAACTTGTGCTTCCCAGCGGATCAACGCACTACTGTACTTTAAACATCATGCTGAGATTACAGTTGAGGGTTATCAAACCAAACACAGACAAAACCTGAGAAAAAGTCATTTTTTTTCAGTAAAATATATCAATAACTGCACATAAACCCAGTGTTTCCATCCACTGTCATTGACCCAACTCCATGGCTTTTACTGGTGAATCAGTGTTGTAGAAGATGACCGTGTTTCCATGGTAACTACAGAGCCTCTGAACATCCAAATGGGTCAAATCTGATGGCCATGAAAAGATGAGAAACTATATTTTACACCAATTATTTACATGTATTAATAGGATTAGTGGCTCTAAAATTACACTGGTCTACAAGGAAAATGCTTCCAGAATAAAAGTAATGAAACTTTACCACATGAGAGTCACTGATAAAGAAAAATCAAATCAAAAATGCTGGTTGGCTGAACTTTCCAAGATACAGCCTTGGGTCAAAATGTGAAATTCAAGAATTAACGAGAGAATGGGTTTGACTCAAAAGAAATATTTGCCTCAGAGCTACAAGATCTACGTCAAAACACTGTCTGCACATTAGAATACATTCACTTTACAGGTTCTATTTAGTGGAAGATTTATAAAACTATTATATAAATGTACATAAACCAATATATATGTGTAATAACACTTAATCATATACCTTGAAAACATCAGCAAACCGGCACTTTTGTCATTTATTTTCCAATTATTCTTATTAAAATACATAACGTTTAGCGTATTTAATGTCTGAAGCAAATCATTTCTAAAAAATTGTAGACCAGTGTTATTATACATTTTAGATCAGTAGATGGTTTTTGTGTCACTGGTGTATATTTGAGTCTTTATGGTTTAATGACATATGGAAATTCTGCACATTTATATATTAAAAAAAAGACACTGAAGATGTTATAGGTAAAGGGAATCAAACTCATTGTAAATCAGGGGCCAGATACAACAACTTCAAATTCCAAACTCTAAAATTTTAACAATATCATGTTTGTTAGTAAATGTTTCGTAACTTTGTAGATCCACTGAAATCTGTAATGCACATGTATAAATGATCAAATGAGGCAAATAAGGCAAATGTTTATATTTACAAAGTGTTCAAGTTATTCACTTGTGAAAGAATAAAGTTAAATTTTTACTTTTTTGGCCTAAAAGAAGGACAAATATTTGGAGTTCTCATTATTTGTAGGTTGATATGCTGTTATTTTGCTGGTTCAACCCTCTTGAGATCAGATTAGGCTGGATGTGGCCCCTGAAGTCAAATGGCTTTGACACCCCTGTTGAATTCATTAGTCGCTCTTTACATATTTATTCACTTCTATTGTTCTTGAATGAGGCAAACATTAAAAGAAAAAAAAAAAAAAACTCTGGGCATGTGCTGTATGTCTCAAAGCAAAGAAAAAGTTGCCGAAACCTTGAATGCTTCTTTAAACGGCGGAGCAGAGAAAGCGTTCCGAACACTTTGTAGAGCAGCTCCAGTCTGGCTTTTTAAACAGCAAGGCGTGTTAAAGGATTTGACCCGAATACGTCCACCGTTCAGGTCCCCGGTGACCGTAATCGTATCGGTATTCGGTATCGGCAAGTACTCAAATTTAAGTACTCGTACTCATACTGGGTCTGGAAAAAAGTGGTATCGGTGCATCCCTAAAAAATGAGGCATAATATTGATCAAATTTTACTTATTTTTCTTGAAAATTTTCAGGTTGAAAATATTTATATTTACAAACTGTTAAGATTATTCACTTGTGAAAGAATAAAGTTAAATTTTTACTTTTTTGGCCTAAAAGAAGGACAAATATTTGGAGTTCTCATTATTTGTAGGTTGATATGCTGTTATTTTGCTGGTTCGACCCTCTTGAGATCAAATTAGGCTGGATGTGGCCCCTGAAGTCAAATGGCTTTGACACCCCTGTTGAATTCATTAGTCGCTCTTTACATATTTATTCCATTGTTCTTGAATGAGGCAAACATGGAGAAAAAAAAAAAAAAAAAAACTCTGGGCATGTGCTGTATGTCTCAAAGCAAAGAAAAAGTTGCCGAAACCTTGAATGCTTCTTTAAACGGCGGAGCAGAGAAAGCGTTCCGAACACTTTGTAGAGCAGCTCCAGTCTGGCTTTTTAAACAGCAAGGCGTGTTAAAGGATTTGACCCGAATACGTCCACCGTTCAGGTCCCCGGTGACCGTAATCGTATCGGTATTCGGTATCGGCAAGTACTCAAATTTAAGTAGTCGTACTCATACTGGGTCTGGAAAAAAGTGGTATCGGTGCATCCCTAAAAAATGAGGCATAATATTGATCAAATTTTACTTATTTTTCTTGAAAATTTTCAGGTTGAAAATATTTATATTTACAAACTGTTAAGATTATTCACTTGTGAAAGAATAAAGTTAAATTTTTACTTTTTTGGCCTAAAAGAAGGACAAATATTTGGAGTTCTCATTTGTAGGTTGATATGCTGTTATTTTGCTGGTTCGACCCTCTTGAGATCAGATTAGGCTGGATGTTGCCCCTGAAGTCAAATGGCTTTGACACCCCTGTTGAATTCATTAGTCGCTCTTTACATATTTATTCCATTGTTCTTGAATGAGGCAAACATGGAGAAAAAAAAAAAAAAAAAAACTCTGGGCATGTGCTGTATGTCTCAAAGCAAAGAAAAAGTTGCCGAAACCTTGAATGCTTCTTTAAACGGCGGAGCAGAGAAAGCGTTCCGAACACTTTGTAGAGCAGCTCCAGTCTGGCTTTTTAAACAGCAAGGCGTGTTAAAGGATTTGACCCGAATACGTCCACCGTTCAGGTCCCCGGTGACCCGAGCCCGCTGCTGCGACACCGACACGGCCGTGATTTTCCATTAGTGTGTGACAGCGGGGCCGTTTATAGCAGCGAAGCCCTGTGGAGAAGCAGGTTAGCTGTAATTACTCAGCTGATGGCTTATGAGCAGAGCCGGCCTGTCACACCTCCACTAGCTCCTGGATTCAGCCAATCAGGAGATGGGGGGGGCATTTGGGTATTATTCACCCGGCAGTGAGCAGCTCCCCAGAGAAGAGGGCTGCACTTTCACCAGGAGTCATTTCATGTTTCATTCCAGGACCTTTTCAGTCTTATCTGCTTAACACACACGCTAACACTCATCCTGACCTGATTCTTTGCACATTTTCCAGAAATAAAAGACAAAAGTTGACACTGTGACGAAGGAAAATGGTTTTTGTTTTCCCACTCCGAATGGGATTCAATTAGCATTTTTACCTCCGCCAAGGAGGTTATGTTTTTGTCGGCATTGGTTTGTCTGTATGTCTGTCTGTGTGCAAGATAACTCAAAAAGTTATGGACAGATTTGGATGAAAATTTCAGGAAATGTTGATACTGGCACAAGGAACAAATGATTCAATTTTGGTGGTGATTGGGTGGGGTGGGGGGGGGTGGGCACTGATCTGCCTTGGCGGAGGTCTGCGCTCTACGAGTGCTTTTCCAGAAAAGAAAGTGCAGACCTCCGCCAAGGCAGATCAGTGGGCCCCCCCGATCCCCACCAAAATGTAATCATTTGTTCCTTGTGCCAGTATCAACATTTCCTGAAATTTTCATCCAAATCCGGGGCACTGATCTGCCTTGGCAGAGGTCTGCGCCCTCCAAGTGCTTCTAGTTTGTTTCAGTTTTGGTCTCTAGTCTCCATACCTCTTCCTGTTTCATGCCGTCTGATGTTCGTATCACACATCATCAAAAGGGAGTGGGTGCAATTCGCAGGGTCAAAACCAAGTAGTAGATGTCAAACCCACGGCATGCGAGCCAAAACTGGCCCGCCAAAGGTTCCAATCTGGTCCACAGGCTGAATTTGCAAGGTGGAAAAATGACACTGAAGATGTTAATGGTAAAGGGTGTCAAACTCATTGTAATTATTCATTTATTCATTCATTATCTGAACCCGCTTTATCCTCACTAGGGTCATGGGGGTCGCTTGGAGCCTATCCCAGCTACATAGGGGCAAAGGCGGGGTACACCCTGGACAAGTCGCCAGTTCATCGCAGGGCTGAACATATAGAGACAAACAATCACTCTCACATTCACACCTATGGGCAATTTAGATTAACCAATTAACCTATCAGTGCGTGTCTTTGGATGGTGGGAGGAAGCCGGAGTACCCGGAGAGAACCCACGCAGACACGGGGAGAACATGCAAACTCCACACAGAAAGGTCGGAATCGAACCCAGGACCTTCTTGCTGTGAGGCACGAGTGCTAACCACTGCACCACCATGTTGCCCATTTTGTTAATAATAATAATAATAATAATAATACATCAGTTTTATATAGCGCTTTTGTAAGTACTTGAAGACACTTTACAATAAACAACCAAGGGACGAACACACAACAAACGGGTAAAACAGATACAGAGTTAATGCAAAAAGGCAAACAAAGAACAAATATGAAGTTAGAGACAGATACGGAAAAGAAAACACATGAGAGAAGGTAGATGAGAGTGGCTCCTGGATTCAGCTCCCCAGAGAAGAGGGCTGCACTTTCACCAGGAGTCATTTCATGTTCCATTCCAGGACCTTTTCAGTCTTATCTGCTTAACACACACGCTAACACTCATCCTGACCTGATTCTTTGCACATTTTTCCAGAAATAAAAGATAAAAGTTGACACTGTGACGAAAGGAAAACGTTTTTTGTTTTCCCACTCTGAACGGCATTCAATTAGCATTTTTTGTTTTAGTTTCGGTCTCTTCCCATATCTCCATATCTCTTCCCATTTCATGCCGTCTGATGTTCATATCGCACATCATCAAAAGGGAGTGGGTGTAATTTACAGGGTCATAATATGATGGAGGCGAATGTGTGTTGGAAATGGAACTGAAACGACAGCGGGTTTCTCCCCCTTTTGTTAAATCGTCTCGACACAGCGCATTACACACACGCAGCTCGAGAGGCGGTAATTGCCCAGATTACCCACCATTCACTTGTGATTGTCTCTGTGTCTGTTTAGATCCGCGCGTGTCAAACTCTCCGTCACGTCTTTTCAAGCCGCGCTCGCGACGAAGAGCTGAAAATGACGTGTTGAAACGTCAACACACATCAAAACACACGCAGCTCTTCAGTGTTTGTCTCCATGTTTCATTAGCGGGCACTCGGCTGCTTCGGCGTTTCTTTTCTTTTCGTAGCTGGGAGGCAGATGAACCTCTAAAGGGATTTAATGAAGCCCATGTTAATTAAAGGAGCCATAAGATTTTACCAACTATTCTGCTTTATTGCTTCTCAGATGGAAGTTAAATATGTGAACTGTAGCGTCAAGTCATCTCATGCTGCTTTCACCGAGTCTGGATTGGACTGTTTTTTAAGTCGTATTAACCCTTTCGTGCATAGTGGACAGCTATTCTACAGCTGTTCTCTTGTATATTCATGGATTTTGTTGTTCTTTTCGCTGTTTTTTGTTTTTGTTTTTTCTTTATGTGGCAGTACGTGGGGAAATCAGATTACCCAGTTGTCCGACAACGCCACCCAGGGGAATTTCACCCCTGGGAAAATTATACAAATAATAAAATTAACTAACAAGATCACAGGTTCGTAATGATCCACCCGGGAGAGATAATGTTTAGTTAAAGACAGAATTTATTGAACAAAAATTATTAAACAGTTAACAAAAAAAACTAAAATGTCGCACACACCAGGCCTTCAGCCAGCACTCAGGCTGACAAAAACAAAATAAGGGAGGACAGGGCTGAGACTTACCACCGCGGCAGGAAACCAAAAATAAGGGGAGGGGTCCACCACCACACCTGTGACACGACACACAAAAAGAAAAAGAACACAAGGAAACCGTGAAAACACCACCACCAGGTTGGACTGCCGCTCAGGTACCCAGCACCTGTACCACAAAGAAAAAGAAGAAACAACCATTAATAAAACAGCCTGAGTGCCTAGGTCACTGGTGGCTGACAGTGAACGATTAAAACTCACACACACTCACACACATCCATCCAACATCTAATTAACTCAAAATATTAAAAGCCATGAAAAATACAATTTCCTTAAAATAGTGTTGCCAATAAACATGAACAAAGGAAATTGTAAAAAAAATAAATCCAAACAATAAAGAAACTATGAAAAACACAAAAAAAGTATCTATGCCCGCCCCCCGCCACAGGTAGAGGATCAGGTCCGGAAAGACGAGCAGGAGCCGGACCGTCCGGAGAAGGGGAGGGGAGACGAGCCAAGGTCCGGGGGCGAAACACTCGGGCCGAACCCGACTTGGCCAATGCGGCACCGGACAGAGACGATATCCAGGGTCCACTGTAGCACAACAGCCAAACCAGAACAGCAAGGCAAAAAAAGCCGGGACAGCAAAACCAAACCACCAAGCCAAAACAGCAACAGTCAATGAGTGTGGTGGCTGATGACAGGCCACCACTTACTGCAACCTTTAAATTAATCAAAAGAAAACACTCTAATTAATAAATGCAAAAAAAATACTCAATTAAAGAGAATGATGCACATACATACATACCACTGGCGCAGCGTCACAGAACAGGAGGAGGAGAACCGCAGTTACCTGCAGCCCACACTGCAGGAAAACACAGCAGCAATCAGCTGAGAGCTAAGCTACAGTCTGATAGAATAGCAGACAACGCCGACTCACCAGGCAGACCACGTTACTTCCCACCAAACCTCCGGCGGGGTGATCTGTTCCCCCTACACCGTCTGTAGTCACTAAAAAAACACACCGGTGTCACCAATGCGCACGTTGTGCGCACACAGCGAAAAGAGGAGAGAGAGAGAGAGCGGCCACACTACCTGAGGGTTGAATGTTTGCGATGCCCACCGCAAACAAAGGGCTCCGCCACGCCGAGCTGCAGTCACCGCCACGCTGGCTCAAAGGACTGGAAGGAGAGGGTCAGGTGTGACCACTCACCTGATTATAAAGGCGCGTCTGGCACCGCCCCACAATTAAGGTACGGCGCTGCTGGCGCAGTGCCGTGCAGTGGCAAGGAGGGAGAACGCCTCCGGCTACATTTACACATATCTTTATTAAACTTTTAAGAAACTACATGTCTTTTCTAACATGAATTGGTAACATTATGTAGATCTCTCCTGAGGATAAACCCCCAGAATCACAAGCCTTCCCCACAGTTTTCACACAATTTATCAGTAAATACATGTTTCTGTGTGTCCAAAATTAAAGGTGTGGTGTCCAGCTGAGTGGATATTTTTGCAACTTCATGAAAAATAGATTCATAAGAATTTTTTTGTCATTATGACTTTTTTTAATGTATTTTTATTTATTTTTTTAAATTATTTTTATTTTATTTATTTATTTATTTTTTGTTTATTTTTCAGAAGAAAATTTTCTATCACATTGTTTTTTTCATGCCTAAAGAGGAATAAAAACACTCTGGAAAAATTTTGATTAAGGTTCTCATAATTCGTGCATGAAAGGGTTAACCCTTTAGGGGTGTCAGTATTATTTATACTCCCATTTTTCCTCAGTGAAGGTGAGTTTCTTTTGACCTTAAGTCCCTAAAACGAAGCAGCTTTATCCAGGGGCGCTGCTACCAATTGTGGGCGCCATGTAAGCATAAACATTGTGGACCCTTCAATCTGTCGGACCGGGAAAGGGGGTGGTGGTGGTGGTGGTGGTGGGGGGGGGTGCTCTGTACATAACGTCACTTACGGTAGCGCAAAATGAACTTTCAACGTCCAACTCCTGACTTCTATGCCTCTGTTACACATCAGATCTTACATGAAATTTTCGCAATTTCTAACCTGTATCCCCTGGACACAAACACACACACACACACACACACATAAACAAATGCAGGGCCCCATGAATTAGTCATGTTTACCCCCCCCTTATCGGCACCCCAGGCTTTATCTGGTACAACACATCATTCATCACAAGTATTGTTAGGGATTGGACTTGAGAACTAGTTCTTTTTGAGAACCGGTTCCCAGTAGCTCAGTTCTTTGCAAGGTTATTATTGTTACCGAAAACTGAATTGATAACATTATGTAGATCTCTCCTGAGGATAAACCCCCAGAATCACAAGCCTTCCCCACAGTTTTCACACAATTTATCAGTAAATACATGTTTCTGTGTCAAAAATTAAACGTGTGGTGTCCAGCTGAGTGGATATTTTTGCAACTTCATGAAAAATAGATTCATAAGAATTTTTTTTGTCATTAGTCATTAATGTATTTTAATTTTTTTTTTTTTAATTATTTTTATTTTATTTATTTATTTTTTATTCCTTTTTCAGAAGAAAATTTTCAATCACATTGTTTTTTTCATGCCTAAAGAGGAATAAAAACACTCAGGAAAAAATTTTGATTAAGGTTCTCATAATTCGTGCATGAAAGGGTTAACCCTTTAGGGGTGTCAGTATTCTTTATCCTCCCATTTTTTCTCAGTGAAGGTGAGTTACTTTTGACCTTAAGTCCCAAACATGAAGCAGCTTTATCCAGGGGCGCTGCTACCAATTGTGGGCCCCATGTAAGCATAAACATTGTGGACCCTTCAATCTGTCGGACCGGGAAAGGGGGTGGGGGGGTGCTGTGTACATAACGTCACTTACGTTACACTGTAAGCCCGGATAAGTAGAGTTTACTCCAAAAATTTGAGGGAAGTGATTGCACTTAAATGATTTGAGTAATGATCGACTAATCAGTTGGTTTAAGTCGGTTCAACTTTAATGCTAAAAGTATTGAACTTCAACTATTAAGTAGAAAACACTAAAAGACAAGTTATTTGTACTTTAAACCTGTTGTAAAATCAACCCCACTATCCAACCATTCAACTCAGCATTTTAGGTTACACTGACTAATTTTCTTAATTGCAGCCAGATTAATTTATCAGTGATTAAACAACTTTTTTGCAGATAATCAAACTCAAAATCCTATTCCTGACCAAAATACAGGAGGTCCTCGGGTTACGAACGAGTTTCCTTCCTACGCTGGTGACGTAATCTGAATTTCCGCGTAAATCAGAATTAACCCTTTAGTACCCCCTAAATACCTAATACATACAGTGTGGGGAAGCGAAATTTTCAATATTATGAGGCAGGGATTGAAAGACAGTGTATGACCAATTATTTTATTGAAAGTCATGAGAATTTATTTGCCACAAGAAAATGTACACAATAGAAAATGTTTTTATTCTATGTGTCCTCCTTCTTTCTCAATAACTGCCTTCACACGCTTCCTGAAACTTGCGCAAGTGTTCCTCAAATATTCAGGTGACAACTTCTCCCATTCTTCTTTAATAGTATCTTCCAGACTTTGTCGTAATAGTTTTGCTCATAGTCATTCTCTTCTTTCCATTATAAACAGTCTTTATGGACACTCCAACTATTTTTGAAATCTCCTTTGGTGTGACGAGTGCATTCAGCAAATCACACACTCTTTGACGTTTGCTTTCCTGATTACTCATATGGGCAAAAGTTTCTGAAAAGGTATGGATAATAGTGTTAGGTATGATTATGACATCAGTATATGTTTGGTTTCAAAACAATTGACGTAGTGCCTGCTGAGAAAAAAACAACTAAATGTTCATTGTAAATTTTGCTTCCCCACCCTGTAGGTGGCTGGAGAAGAAGGAGGGGAGGCTGTGAGAGCTGCTGCTGGGGAATCCAGATTATCTGGAGGGGTAGCAGGTGCAAGATCTTCTGTAGACGTTGAAGGTACGGGTTCTACTGGCCTCTCCACCTTGGTGAAGTACTTGGAGATGTCCCTCTGGAAGGAAATCTTCCTCTTTTCCTCCCAGATCTCACGGTAGCACCGTACACTGTCCATCACTCCCCTTGAAGCTTTCGAAAATCGTTCCATATTGGGATCCTCTGCGGACGAGACTCATGCATCGTAAAGTCAAAACAGCGTAGGTCGAGTACCGCGTAACCCGAGGACCTCCTGTAGTTATGAAATTATTCAACTTAACCCTTTCATGCATGAATTACGAGAATCTTAATCAACATTTATTTCCTGAGTGTTTTTATTCCTCTTTCGGCATGAACAAAACAATGCAACTGAAAATTTTCTGATGAACCTATTTTTTATGGAGTTCCAAAAATGTCAGCTTGACGCCATGCGTTTAATTTTTGAAGCAAAGAAACATGGATTTACTGACATACCGGGTGAAAACTAGGAAATAAAAACATTTTTAATGCAGCTAATCTGCATTTTTCTTACATTTTAACAAACTCTAATACTAGTCATTACTTACTTCATGGAAATAATATGCAAAAAAAACCTCAACTTTTTTGTTAAAAAAAAATACAGTTATTTGCAGTTTCGTAACAATAACAAGCAATTGTTTTTTGTTTTGTTTTTTTTGTTTTTTTTTTTTTGTTTAGTTTATTTTGAATATGCAACAAGACAAAGTAATCTTACTTAGTCCTTAGAAATAAAACAGGAAGTAAGAGGTCATGGAAGAAAACAAAAAACCAAAAACAAAACTTATACATAATAATAATAATAATAATAATAATAATAATAATAATAATAATAATAAAAAACTTTATTTGTATAGCACCTTTCATACAGAAATTGTAGCCCAAAGTGCTTCACATTGATTGAAAAAAATACAATATTAAAATACATTTAGATTTGATTAGAAATACAATAAAGTAAAAATGAATATAAAAACAGCGCGCATTAAAATATTTGATTATGCATAGAATTTTTGAAGTGCAAGAAATAAGATGAAATGTGAGAAAATACAATAAAATTAAAATAAAAGCAGCGCACATTAAAATATTTGATTATACATAGAATTTTTGAAGTGCAAGAAGTAAGATGAAATTTGAAATACAATAAAATAAAAAAATAAAAACATAAATACAATAAAATACAATAAAAATAAAAAACCGCACATTCCTGGTTCCTGAATTGTGACCCCATTTTTATCTCCTTTCAAAGGCTAATGAGAATAAAAATGTTTTTAATTTGGTTTTAAATATATTCAGTGAACTGGCTTCTTTAATGTCTTTTGGAATTGTATTCTATAACTTTGGTGCATAGTTAGTAAAGGCTGCATCCCCCATTTTCTTTGTAATATTTCTGGGAGTTGCTAGTAACCCTGCGTTTGATGACCTCAGTGTTCTAGTTTGTACATAATTGATCAGTGAGTTTGCAATGTAACTTGGTCCGGTTCCATTTAGAGCTTTATGACTTCATTAGTACATTCGAAAAGGAGAGGGAAGAAGTCTAATTTATTTAATCCCCACCCCTTCAACACTCAAACATGTTACTGTAGATGAGGTTTATCAAGAACAGCAAAGTTATACTAATGGTATGAATCACAGTGTATGAGATGATGCGTAAGTGTCCACTGTGTTGGCTGATATGGAACTAAAACAACAAAATTCATGAATATACAAGAGAACAGCTTTGAATAGCTGTTCACTGTACTGACCACAATGCATGAAAGGGTTAATATATTGTAGCATGAATGGAAGTTAGCGCAATGTCATTTGTCAGTACTGGAAGTGCTTTTAATTTGACAATACATTAAGACAGGCATGTCCAAAGTCCGGCCCGGGGGCCAATCACGGCCCGCGGTCAGATTTTATACGGCCCACAGCTTGGGTTTTAGAATGTATTATTTATGGCCCGCTTGGACTGTTGAACCGAGTACATGAATCATAAAAGGTTCAAAATGCAGTTTCTCCTTTCACCTCATGGTGGCAGCACCACTCTAACTCTATCTGGCTCTGTGACCTCGCCGTGAACCTTTTTCGCTAATTTCTAACCATGGTGCCTGTAAATAAAAAAACAGAAGTTGACAGTGAGGGCCGCCGCTTCCAGGAGAGATGGGAATTACAATTTTTTTTCACTGAAAATCGAGGCGATTATGTTTGCCTAATTTGTCAACAGACTGTTGCCTTGTTTAAGGAATTCAATGTAAAGAGACACTAGCAGACAAAACATGCTAACGCATACAACAAGCTAGCAGGGAGTGAGCGCTCCGAAAAAGTGAAGCAAATTCAAGCTGCTTTAAACTCAACAGTGACTCTTCATGTGAACCTGGGAGTTCAATGAATTCACCACCAAGGCAGGCTACCAAGTTGCCAGGTTAGTTGCCTCTAACTGCTGGTGTTATGTACTTGTAGATGTGACACAAATATTACTTTCTGAATGATTTTGTGAAAGACAAGAGTAAGAGTCATATGTTTTCATCTGAAACGTTAACAGACTTTGCATTACTGAGTAATATATGAGTAATGATTACTCATATAAGTCATGTTTAAAATGAATGTGGGGTTAAGATTTTTATCAACTTCTTGGACGTTTAAGATACTCCACACAGTTTGTTCTATGTTATCTGATTCCAGATGTGAAAGGAAGGCAGAAATGTTTTTTTTTTTTTTTTTTTTTTTTTTTAATTTGTTCACACCTGAGTGGCTTAGATTTGGTTACATTGCCATTTTAAAAAATGATATTGTGACAATGAAAATAAAATTGTTGTAGAACAGCGCTTTTATATGTAATTTTTACTGTTTAAAAAACGTCCAAAGGGACCACTGGCCCCTGGCAATGTCCACATTATCAGATCTGGCCCTCTTTAAAAAAAGTTTGGACACCCCTGCATTAAGATTTCCACAATACAATAACAGTCTTAGATGAACAAAAAAGTCATTGTTCTTCCTCTGGCTCTGACTCATGGTGCAGCTCTACAAAAATACAAAAACAAACACAAAAAGGCCAATAAACACTGCCATACTCACATTAAATCCAAATTAACCCTAACGCAGTGGTTCTTAACCTTGTTGGCGGTACTGAACCCCACCAGTTTCATATGCACATTCACCGAACCCTTCTTTATTAAAATATACAATATGATTTTTTTCAAATTCAAGACACAGGCATATATTTTACTGGTGCACAAAATGAACCGTGCATTAACCTTTTCACAAAGACATGACCTTTTTTAATACAACCACACTGAAATGGTTTTAATTTTTAACCTTATGTATTCCAATAATGAACTTATTGTATTTATGCTATTTATCATTTTTAACATTTTAACACACACCCGTCACCTAATTTCCATCAGGCTACAATAATAATGAATATTTACTGCAAATCAGTGTGACTTCTGCTGTTGTGTATATGTATGTGTAGGCCGTCAGGTCAACCCGGTTTTCATTTCATCTCGCTCCGAACTTTCCGAACCACACAATTTTGACATAAAAAAAAGATAATTGCATGTAGTGCATCAAAAAAAAAAAGTTCTCATTATACTCCTTCAGTATTTTTGTGATCGTTGTTTTATTACGGCACTAGCTCGGCTTTAGCGTAATACGATTTCTCCATCCGCAACGGTGCGTCGGTTGTCACATGATTGTAACTGACCAGTGCGGTGACCGAAAAATGTAAACAAACGCTACACATGGCTGCCTTCGTGGTTAACAGGAAGTAGCAAAAGTCATAACGATGTGGAAAATACTCAAATAATTCATCGTCAGACAAGTGGAAGAGATTATAAACACTTCCGGATGTGTTGTAGTGCTATAAGCACCAACAACACACCACGTATATTGGATGTCAATCAGAGAAAGAGTCTCCGAAGCCGTTTGTTTACATACACGGACCTAGCCCGACACACACACCCGACTAATGAGTCGAGTGTGTGTCTTGACCTCCGCCGAACCCCTGAGACTGACTCACCGAACCCCTAGGGTTCGATCGAACCCAGGTTAAGAACCACTGCCCTAACACCACAACCCCGCTGAACCCCTGCACAGAAAAATAACTCATTTTCAACAACATGCCCAATACCCACAATGCAATGAGAAGATAAAAAGGTGTGGTCATAACTAAAACTTAGTGATTTAATTCCATTCAACTTAAACTTTTTCATACTTTCAACCATGTCTACAAATTAGTAGAATATACTGAACATTTTATAGTAACATCATATAACTTCAATCATTTAAGTGCATTGTAATTAAAGCATTTTAGTAAATACAAATTCTGGGCTTACAGTGTACATAACAATAAAACATTTTGAAAAATTTCCCTAAAGTAATAAAGTCTTGTTATGTACTCCAATAACACACTAAGGTGGGAATTTTGAATTTCAGAGTATTTCTAGGAGTGACCTTTAAAGGGTTAATTCCAGTTGGCACGTTGTATAAAATGTTTATAAATTAATGCCATGCACTGTTATGGAAATCTCATAAACCTGTGTTCTATTCACACGTTACAACATGGAAAACATACCAGATATTTAATCTAAAAAAAATATAGAAATAAATATATTTTCAGCTGCAACATGCGTCCTAAAAAAACAGGTAAAAGAAATGGCTGGAAAAATAAATGATGCAAAAAAGAAAAATATTGGTATTTACAGTCAGAGCAGGAAAAATATTGTAAATATCAGCTGTGAAATGAAACGACTATGAGCTGTTTTTGTTGTTCTCATTATATTTATTTGTCCAAATAAATGGATCTTTAGTTGAACCAGGAATTAAAATGAACAAGGAACTGAAGAAAACAAGGGGTGGGATGAGAACTGTTTCCACAACAGTAAATAGAGAAGAAGTTTCCTGACTAAATATATAAACAAATATATTTTGAGCTGCAACATGCATCCTAAAAAAACAGGTAAAAAAAAAAAATGGCTGGAAAAATAAATGATGCAAAAAAGAAACAACTTTAGGAACATTTTGCAACTGATTAGGATCATAATAATCAATTTCAGAGTAATGTTCCTAAATGTAAAATTGCAAAGACTTTGAATTTTCAGAATATTTTCATTATACGATGATGAAATATTCAATGCAATCTCTGTGAACGAGGGACCAGGTCTTAAAAATCACTGCATGGGCTCAGAACACTTCCAGAAATAACAGTACCATCCACAAACGCAGGTTAAAAATGTCACATGCAAAGAAGAAGCCATTTGTGAACATGATCCAGGAACGGCAGCATCTTTTCTCATTTCAATTTTACTCAGAAAAAGTAGAAAACTGTTCTCATGTGAGATGAACGTAAATATGAAATTCTTGGAAACCATGGACACTGCATCCTCTGGGTAATAAGAGGAACCATCTGGTTTATAATCAGTTCTGTAAAACCTGCATCTCTGATGGTGTGGGGGTGGTTTGGTGTTTATGGAATGGCAGTTTGCACATCTGGAAAAGGTACACAAGGTTTAGAGCAACATATGCTCCCATCCAAATGACCTCGTAAATATTTCAGAAAACCATGATAAACCACATACTGCGTTTGTTCTAGAAGAGTCCAGGTACTGAACTGACAAACCTTAGTCCACAGAGATGGTTTTTATGTTCAATTAGGAATAAAATTGGATTTAATAGATGTCCAAGTCCTTATATTCTGTTTTTATTCATATTTATAGCCAATTTCATAATTAATGCATGAAAATGTTATGTGTTAAGTGCGTCGTAAGTACATTGTAATTAAAGCATTTTAGTAAATACAAAGTCCGGGCTTACAGTTTGTGTGTGTGTGTGTGTGTGTGTGTGGGGGGGGGGGGGGGGGGGGGGGGGTGGAGGTCTGCGCTCTCTGAGTGCTTCTTGTTGTGTTTGTACTCACCATATAAGTTTTTTTTTTTTTTTTTTTTTTTTACCTCCGCCAAGGAGGTTATGTTTTTGCCAGGGTTTGTTTGTCTGTCTGTTTGTCTGTCCGTTAGTGTGCAACATAACTCAAAAAGTTATGGACAGATTTGGATGAAATTTTCAGGGTTTGTTGGAAATGGGATAAGGAAGAAATAATTAAATTTTGATGGTGATCGGGGGGGGGGGCCCATTTCCAACAAACCCTGAAAATGTCATCAAAATCTGTCCATAACTTTTTGAGTTATGTTGCACACTAACTGACAGACAGACAGACAGACAGACAGACAAACAAACAAACCCTGGCAAAAACATAACCTCCTTGGCGTGGGGGGGGGGCCCACAGGGGGGGCCACTGATCAGCCTTGGCGGAGGTCTGCGCTCTCCGAGTGCTTCTAGTTTTTTTAATCAATTGCTAGAAATTTCAGGTGACCGCAACTGAATTCCAGGTGACCCC
Organism: Sphaeramia orbicularis; assembly: GCF_902148855.1. Classification (NCBI taxonomy): domain Eukaryota; kingdom Metazoa; phylum Chordata; class Actinopteri; order Kurtiformes; family Apogonidae; genus Sphaeramia; species Sphaeramia orbicularis. The sequence goes on along the minus strand of NC_043970.1, from coordinate 48,567,618 downwards.
ATGTAGGGTCTCTGCCCCAAGTTTGAAAAACACTGTATTAACCCTTTCATGCATAGTGGTCACTCAAGTGGACAGTTCTTCTCCAGCTGTTCTCTTGTACAGGGTGGGGAAGCAAAATTTACAATATTTTGAGGCAGGGATTGAAAGACAGTGTATGACCAGTTAGTTTATTTAAAGTCATGAGAATTTATTTGCCACAAGAAAATTTACATCACAGAAAATGTTTTTATTCTATGTGTCCTCCTTCTTTCTCAATAACTGCCTTCACACGCTTCCTGAAACTTGCGCAAGTGTTCCTCAAATATTCGGGTGACAACTTCTCCCATTCTTCTTTAATAGTATCTTCCAGACTTGCTCGTAATAGTTTTGCTCATAGTCATTCTCTTCTTTCCATTATAAACAGTCTTTATGGACACTCCAACTATTTTTGAAATCTCCTTTGGTGTGACGAGTGTATTCAGCAAATCACACACTCTTTGACGTTTGCTTTCCTGATTACTCATATGGGCAAAAGTTTCTGAAAAGGTATGGATAATAGTGTTAGGTATGATTATGACATTAATATATGTTTGGTTTCAAAACAATTGATGTAGTGCCTGCTGAGAAAAAACAACTAAATGTTCATTGTATAAGGAGATAAAAATGGGGTCACAATTCAGGAACCAGGAATGTGCACTGTTTTTATTTTTATTTTATTGTATTTCAAATTTCATCTTATTTCTTGCACTTCAAAAATTCTATGCATAATCAAATATTTTAGTGTATGCTGTTTTTATTTTTATTTTATTGTATTTCTCTCAAATTTCATCTTATTTCTTGCCCTTCAAAAATTCTATGCATAATCAAATATTTTAATGTGCGCTATTTTTATTTTTATTTCATTTTATTTCTTGATGTATAATCAAATCTTAATGTATTTTAATATTGTATTTTTTCAATCAATGTGAAGCACTTTGGGCTACAATTTCTGTATGAAAGGTGCTATACAAATAAAGTTTATTATTATTGTAAATTTTGCTTCCCCACCCTGTATATTCATGGGTTTTGTTGCTTTAGTTCCATATCAGCCAACACAGTGAACGCTTATGCATCATCCCATACACTGACATTCAGACCAGTACTGAAACTTTGCTGTTCTAGATAAACCTGACCTGCACTAACATGTTTAAGTGTAAATCAGTTATTTGTTAGACAAGAAGTTGTTTTTTTTGCATATTATCTCCATGAAGTGAGTAATTACTAGCATTAGAATATGTTAAAATGTGAGAAGACATCAGATTAGCAGCATTAAAAAATGTTTTTATTTCATTGTTTCATATCACTTCCTGATATTGGCTTTTGAACACATTTCTTTACTTCAAAAATTGTGATGGGACTAGTACAAAGGCTGAACCCAAATGCAAGACCAGAACGCAGATGACCAATTGAGAGTGTTTATTAAACACAATCACAGTAGGAAAAACACAGCACAGAATAACTGACACGTCTATGAAGGCGTGTGATTCAGGACTCTTCCTCCGGGCTGTGAGCGGGGAATATGGATGGTCAGCACGGCCGAGCCGGAGGATTCCCGTCAACACCCCGACTAGGGCAAAACAGAGGATAGTCAAAAAACAAGCCAGGTCATACACAGGAGGGCAATTCAGGAGGCAACGGGACATGAGGGAAAGGCTACTCACGGTCAAGGTCCAGGCGAGGGTCGAAACACAAGGTAACACGTTGGAGGCTGAGGTAAACAGGGAATAGGCAGAATCAGGAGTCGGATGTACGAACCAGGTCAGAACCAGACGAGCAGGCAGACGAGGGACAGGCAGAATCGGTGGTCGGAAGGTGAAACAGGTCAAGACGGGCAGACAGACTGACAGGTATCCAAAACGCTGGTAAGTGAGCACACAAAGGTAGAACACAAACTGGCAAAGGAACAGGGGAAAACACAGGGTTTAAATACACAAGAGGGAGGGAAGACAATAGGACACAGGTGGAGATAATCAGGGAGGAGTCAGGTAATCAGGAGCAGGTGAAACAATCAAGGAGGGGAAGTAAAGACACCAGACATGACACATGAGGGAAACTTAACAAAATAAAACAGGAAATGACAGACAAAACAGAAAAGACAGACAAATCCAGACATTGTCTGGGAGCAGACATGACAAAAATTAAATGTATGGATATTTTTGTAACTCCATAGAAAAAAAAAAACTTGATCGCATTGTTTTTTTCATGCCTAAGGAGGAATAAAAACACTGAAGAAAAAAATCTTGACTAAGGGTACGTTTACACGGCAACACTCCGCAAAGATTTCTCCTTTGCGTTATAAAATCATTCCGCGTTAAGACGAAGCCGCTATGATAACGATCTGCGTTAACATGAGTCCGCGAGGACGGCTGAATACGCTGTAGTGGCCATGCCAGACCAGTAGCTGGCGATGTAGAGCTGTAGTGAAACACACGCCTGCGCACAAACGATTTCCGGTTTAGACAGCCTTTAAATGAGGAGAAGAAGAAGAAGAAGAGGCGGACAACACTATTTACAAACAACAATGGCGAGTGGTCGTACAAAGACGCAGGACTTCTTTGTCTGGACAGATGAGCTGAGCACAGTTAGCAGCACGAATGTTGTTCTGAAACCGGCCATTGTTGTTGTCGTTGTTCCTTCTTTTTCTGCAGCTTTATTGTGTCATAGAGGCTGGCAAACCAGCTTGGAGGCGCATTACCGCCACCAACTGGCCTGGAGTGGGTTAACTGGCAGTTCTTGGCTGCGCGCGCATGCGGTGACGTCATATTTTACCCCGGAACGCTCCGACTCGCGTTAACACGGAGCTGGAATGCGGCGCGTATCGATAACGTTCCACCCTGGACCCTGGTATCAAAAGTTTCCGGATTCAGGCACTCTAGGCACCGTTTCCATGTTAACAGAAGGCTAATCCGCCATGAAATCTTCCCGGAGTCGACTGAATCCGACGCCGTGTAAACGGCCCCTAAGGTTCTCACAATTCATGCATGAAAGGGTTAAAGCATGGCTACACTTTTTTTTTTTTTCCTCACATCACTAAATCGCTTTCTGAAACAGATGAAGTTTGGGTTTTTTTGGTCAACTTCATACAAACCATCTGAGAAGTTTGTCAACCCAGACCGGTGCTTTAAAACGTCTAATAACCAGAGTTGGTTTGTAAAGTCTCATAACTCAAGCTGTGGACCATAATGCCGTGGGTTTGTGTACCCTTATTACCAAAAGCCAAGGCCTGTCTGCAGCTGTGTAATTTCTGCAGGAGCTTCCTCTGTGTGTTTGTGTGACCTCGGTGGCATCAGACAGCCAATACTCATACCTGGGTATTGGATTTGCCACTCAGGTTGATGACTCACTCTGTCAATAAAAAAGTGAAAGTGCCAAATGAACTTTGGGCCTCGGCAGCTGCTGTCCTCTGGAGAGGCGTGGGCTCTGTGTGCCAGTTTCATCTCCAGTCTGAGCAGAGATGATGAGTTTGTTTGACCTCCGTTTTTATCAGATTTCCAATAAGATGTCTGTTCTCACGCACAGGTGCTGCGACGAGGACGTAGAGGTCAAATACAGCGATGTGGGTTTAGAGTAACATCATTTCTGGGTTTTTCAGAATCAGCAGAGTAGGTTGAGGATCAATCAATCCCAAAATACTGTCAATCCACAGGTGTCAAACATGCGGCCCGGGGGCCAAATCTGGCCAGCCAAAGGTTCCATTCCGGCCCGTGGAATGAAAGTGCAAAAATGAACCTGAACAATCCAGGTTGTCAAAATTATTTTGGTTCAGGTTCCACATACAGACCAATGTGATCTCCAGTAAAAATAACAACACAATAATCCATAAATAATGAAAACTACAAATTTTCTTTGTGAAAAATTATGTGGAAAAAATTTAAATGAAAAAAAAACAAGATCACATTGTGAAAATATTTACATTTACAAAACTATTCTTTCACAATAAAATGCAAATAAATGCATAAATAAAAACAAAGATGAACAACCCGAAATGTGCAATTTGAACAATATTCTGCCTGTTACTAAATGTTTTGTGCATTTATGGATCCACTGTGATGTGTAGTTGTGGTAATAATAAGAGATGGAATATTGTACAAATTGTTCAAATTTTAGTTCCGAACTCCAAAATTTTAACAATATTCTGCCTGTTACCAAATGTTTATGTAACATTGTGTGTAATGTACATGTATAAATAATGAATCGAGGCAAAATATTGTTAAAATTGCACTAATTTTTCAAATGAAATTTCTGTTTTTTTTCAGGTTATTCACATCTTTTTTGTAAAATTTAAATATTTTCATAATTTAATTGGGGTTTTTTTTGTACTAAAACAAAAAGATAAACTTATTTATAGGTTACTAAGTCATTATGTTACTGGTCTGGCCCGCTTGAGATCAAATTGGGCTAAATACAGTATGGCCCCTGAACCAAAATGAGTTTGACAGCCCTGGTTTAAGTTTTTGAAGCAAAGAAACATGTATTTACTGATAAATTGCGTGAAAACTATAACTATTACGCTCAGGGGAGATCTACACAATGTTACCAGTTCATGCCAGAAAATGTATGTAATGTGTTAAAACTTTAATAAAGATACGTGCAAAAAAAAAACCAAAACAACAAAATCCATGAATATACAAGAGAAGAGCTGCAGGATAGCTGACCGCTGTAGTGACCACTATGCATGAAAGGGTTAAAGGTGATTTGTAGTCTTTTGGAAGTCATTTTGTGAAAACTGATTCTCCCTAATTATTTCTTTAGATTCACGACTTGCTGCACTCATAAAATCTTGGGACTGTTGTGTTGACAGAAGTTGGAAAAGTTGACAAGGGGTGAATTGGGATTGGGCCTTAGTGTGTATGTAACTCCACACAACAGTCCCAAGATTTTATGAGTGCAGCAAGTCGCGAATCTAAAGAAATAATTAGGGAGAATCGGATTTCACAAAATCATTTCCAAAAGACTACAAATCACCTTTAACCCTTTCATGCATAGTGGTCACTACAGCGGTCAGCTATCCTGCAGCTCTTCTCTTGTATATTCATGAATTTTGTCGTTTTGTTTTTTTTTGCACGTATCTTTATTAAAGTTTTAACACATTACATATGTTTTCTGGCATGAACTGGTAACATTGTGTAGATCTCCCCTGAGCGTAATAGTTATAGTTTTCACGCAATTTATCAGTAAATACATGTTTCTTTGCTTCAAAAACTTAAACCAGGGCTGTCAAACTCATTTTGGTTCAGGGGCCATACTGTATTTAGCCCAATTTGATCTCAAGCGGGCCAGACCAGTAACATAATGACTTAGTAACCTATAAATAAGTTTTTCTTTTTGTTTTAGTACAAAAAAACACCAATTAAATTATGAAAATATTTAAATTTTACAAAAAAGATGTGAATAACCTGAAAAAACAGAAATTTCTTTTGAAAAAGTAGTGCAATTTTAACAATATTTTGCCTCGATTGATTATTTATACATGTACATTACACACGATGTTACATAAACATTTGGTAACAGGCAGAATATTGTTAAATTTTGGAGTTTGGAACTAACATTTGAACAATTGCTACAAAATTCCATCTCTTATTATTACCACAACTACAGATCACAGTGGATCCATAAATGCACAAAACATTTAGTAACAGGCAGAATATTGTTCAAATTGCACATTTCGGGTTGTTCATCTTTGTTTTTATTTATGCATTTATTTGCATTTTATTGTGAAAGAATAGTTTTGTAAATGTAAATATTTTCACAGTGTAATCTTGTTTTTTTTTTTTTTTTCATTTAAGTTTTTTCCACATAATTTTTCACAAAAAAAATTTGTAGTTTTCATTATTTATGGATTATTGTGTTGTTATTTTTACTGGAGATCACATTGGTCTGTATGTAGAAAATGTACCAAAATGATTTTGACAACCTGGACTGTTCCTGTAAGCAATTACATGTGCACGAAGGATAGACGTAGAATATTGAAGTGTGATTATAATAACGTAAATTATGGTGTTTCTATAGTAGGAGCTTTATGTAATAGAAGTTACAAGCCTGTATAAATATGTTACCTACAGTAGGAGCTTTATTTGACAGATGTTGTAAGCCTGTTGAAATGAGCTTCCTCTGCCCATATTCAGATGAATAAGTAAATACTGGTGTTTTTCTGCAGTCGAAGCATTATTTCATTTTCAAATAGGCATGTCAAAACGTAAGGTAGCACGTTTTGATGGGGTAGCATCAATTGATAGACGTCGCTGTTGATATACAGGGTGGGGAAGCAAAATTTACAATATTTTGAGGCAGGGATTGAAAGACAGGGTATGACCAATTAGTTTATTGAAAGTCATGAGAATTTATTTGCCACAAGAAAATTGACATAATTACCTCCACCAAGGAGGTTATGTTTTTGTCAGGGTTTGTTTGTCTGTCCGTTAGTGTGCAACATAACTCAAAAAGTTATGGACAGATTTGGATGAAATTTTCAGGGTTTGTTGGAAATGGGATAAGGAAGAAATGATTAAATTTTGGTGGTGATTGGGGGGGGGGGCCCACTGATCAGCCTTGGCGGAGGTCTGCGCTCTCCGAGTGCTTCTAGTAGAAAATGTTTTTATTCTATGTGTCCTCCTTCTTTCTCAATAACTGCCTTCACACGCTTCCTGAAACTTGCACAAGTGTTCCTCAAATATTCGGGTGACAACTTCTCCCATTCTTCTTTAATAGTATCTTCCAGACTTTCTCGTAATAGTTTTGCTCATAGTCATTCTCTTCTTTCCATTATAAACAGTCTTTATGGACACTCCAACTATTTTTGAAATCTCCTTTGGTGTGACGAGTGCATTCAGCAAATCACACACTCTTTGACGTTTGCTTTCCTGATTACTCATATGGGCAAAAGTTTCTGAAAAGGTATGGATAATAGTGTTAGGTATGATTATGACATCAATATATGTTTGGTTTCAAAACAATTGATGTAGTGCCTGCTGAGAAAAAACAACTAAATGTTCATTGTAAATTTGGCTTCTCCACCCTGTAAGCTACTGGTAACTTACTTCGACGGAGCAGCTCAACTCGACAGAACACCGGCGCTGGGCTCTCTCTCTCTCTCTCTCTCTCTCTCTCGCTCCTCCTCCTCCAGTGATGCCAGCATCCAGAGCGCACACCTCAAGGTGCGCATCCGCTCCACCCCACTCCACACAAGTTGCTACACGCCAGTGGGGTTTTCGTTAGCCTTTTGTTAGCTTTTCTCTTTTTGTTTGGCCAGGTGGATCCGGATGTCCTGTTTTCGCTTTTCTTTCGTTAGGACTTATTTTGTGGTTTGATTTTTTTTTATAGGGTAGCCGTATGCTCGCTGGCAGCTTCTACAGCCCTGTACAGGGTTGGCCTGTCCAGCGCACCATCCTTATGTTTAATTCGCCGGTCCACTCTGGTCTTTTCTTTTGTTACTTTGGGCACAGGGTTTAAAAGAGGTTTTGATTCTGCTCAATTAAAATCAGCTTGTTTTCAACAAAAGAAGTGAATCGACGAAGAACGAAACAAAAATAAAGCAAATATAATAAAAAAAAAATGTTCTTTTGATCTATACCCTTTGACTCTGGTGTCTTGTGTAAATATGTTTCGCCTTTGGGTTGTAACAGCAATGAAGGTGGAATCGATAAGCAGAATAAGCAGGCAGGCAAACGATTCCAAGGATTCGAGCTACTGGGATCCGGTTCTCAATTCCCATCCCTGCCCCCAGCTGGATTAACATGGAGGATTACGAGGGCTGTTCAATAAGTTCATGGCCTCACCCAGAAATACTGGTTGTTATAATACAGGATGTTACATTCTTTTGTGATGGGATAGTGATGCTTGAACATCGATGGACCAAGTGCATTGCTGTAAATGGAGATTATGTTGAAAAATAAAATATAAATTATCAGTCTGTGTTGTTCTGTTCTGGGTGAGGCCATGAACTTATTGAACGGCCCTCGTACATCATCTGCGGTCTAACAAACTGCTTTACACCAACTTTAATATTCACATTGCTTTATTTGTACAAAAATTTACCCAACATTTATACAAAAATATTCTTGTGCAAGTCAAAATGACCAAGTTATAGTCAAATACACAGTAAGACAGCCACAATAAGCTTTTCAATTCTGTATATTTACTGAAAACACTGACACTTGACTGCTATTGTCATTTCTTGGTTTTATTAAATTGTAGAAAAATATTTGCACTTCTCAAAAAAAAAAAAAAAAAAAAGTGTCCTTCGTAAAATAAAGTTTTCTTTAAAGAGTAAGTGCATTTTTTGGTATATGTGTCCCATTTCTGTAGTAAACGTGCAGAATGTCCAGGGGTCTGTCTACGCACTGGCTGCAACGCAAGGAATGAAACTCCCAATATTGACAAAAATAAGAGATGTACAAAAGGTGAAAAAATACGGAGCGCTGGAATCCAGACGACTGTGTTTGACAGAAAGACGAGATTGTCCTTGAAATCCTTTTTCCCTCATGCTGCAGTCGGTCCGATCAGATCACACCCTGAGGACACACAGTATAAACAGTGAACATGACGGAAACACGGTCAGAAGTTAAACTGTTGAAATAACTGCGGCTTGTATTTACCTCCACCTTCACCACAGAGCTGTAGGAGTGGATTCTGTTGTTTATCGTGTGTTCAGAGCAGCTGATACTGAACACACTGGATCACTGCTGCGCTGGGAAGGCTCCTGTATCCATTTATCTGGAAAACATGAGGAGAAAACACAAAGGCTGAAGTCGGAATGGTGTTTCCTCAGATTTCCCTTGTGTAGATTGATGCAACATGATAGAATATGAGTTTAACACTTTAGCACTACAAAGCCATACAGGGTGGGGAAGCGAAATGTACAATATTTTGAGGCAGGGATTGAAAGACAGTGTATGACCAATAAGTTTATTGAAAGTCATGAGAATTTATTTGCCACAAGAAAATTGACATAATAGAAAATGTTTTTATTCTATGTGTCCTCCTTCTTTCTCAATAACTGCCTTCACACGCTTCCTGAAACTTGCGCAAGTGTTCCTCAAATATTCGGGTGACAACTTCTCCCATTCTTCTTTAATAGTATCTTCCAGACTTTCTCGTAATAGTTTTGCTCATAGTCATTCTCTTCTTTCCATTCTAAACAGTCTTTATGAAAAGAGAAGAGAAGAGAAAAGAGAAATGAGTGATAAGTTTGGTTTTCACTTCCGCTGGCGGCGGTCTGTACCGCTCCGTACACCCGCTGGTATTCTCATTCTGTTTACGCATCCGCCAGCATCTGGAAAACGGATGGAATGTACGAATGCCTTCAGTTTTGCTCAGTTTGTGGCCTATTTTTTTCAAGTTACTTGTTGGTTTATTATTCATTTTTGTTCATTTTGTTCATCACTTTGGCTGTTTTTTTTTTTTTTTTTTTACCTCTGCCAAAGAACGGTGGAGATTATTACCTCTGCCAGGGGTATTATTGTGATCACTTTGTGTGTTTGTGTGCGTGTTTGTTTGCATGTTTCTTTGTATGTTTATTTGTTAGCAAGATAACTCAAAAAGTTATGGATGGATTTTCATTAAATTTTTCAGGAAATATTGATACTGGCACAAGGAATAAATTATTAAATTTTGGTGGTGATGGGGGGGGGGGTGACTGATCTGCCTTGGTGGAGGTCTGCTTTCTCCAAGTACTTTTCTTGTGTTTTCATTGGGGTTTGTCTGTCTGTCGGTCTGTTAGCAAGATAACTCAAAAAGTTATAGATGGATTTTGATTAGATTTTCAGGAAATGTTGATACTGGCACAAGGAATAAATTATTAAATTTTGGTGGTGATGGGGGGGGGGTGACTGATCTGCCTTGGTGGAGTGCTTTTCGAGTTTCATTTTGTTGCTTATTTCAACCCTTTTTTTTTTTTAAATCATGCAACTAGGGCTGTAAGAAAATATCGGTTCTGTAATATATCGTGATATTTCATTTCACAATACTGTATCGATATTAAAAAGTACTGTATTGATATTTTTAGGTGTTTATTCAAATGCAGATATTGTGCAGGTTAACTTTTTTTTTGTCTTTCTTTTTTGTTTATGTTTTAGTTATTATTATTTAACCCTTTCATGCAATTATGAGAACCTTGGTCACAGTATTTGTGTGTTTTTATTGCTCTTTAGGCATGAAAAAAACATGCGATTTAGTTTTTTTTTTTTTTTTTTTTTTTTTTTTTTAAGGAGTTACTAAACTGTCCACTCAGCCGGACCCCATGCATTTAATTTTTCAAGCAATGAAACATGTATTTAAAACATAATATCAGAAAGTGATATGGAAAAGTATGCAATAAAAACATTTTTAATGCTGCTAATCAGATGTTTTCCCACATTTTAACATACTCTAATACTAGTTATTATTCATTTCATGGAGATAATACGCAAAAAAAACCTGTTTTGTTTGTTGATTTACACTAAAACATGTCACTGCAGATCAGGTTTATCAAGAACAGCATAGTTATAATAATGGTATGAAATGCACTGTATGGGATGATGCATAAGTGTCCACTGTGTTGGCTGATATGGAACTAAAACAATAAAACCCATGAATATACAAGAGAACAGCTGGAGAATAGCTGTCCACTGTAGTGACCTCTGTGCATGAAAGGCTTAACACTGTTTTATTAAATAATGTTAGTTCCTTTGTCGGGATTGAACGAAAATAATGTTCTCATGTTAGTTCTGAACTAATAGAATATGAACATTTGAACAGGATCTTAAACTGTAATGTCTGTAAAACAGAATTTCAGTTTGAACACAGGAACATTTTGTGATATAACATTAGATCCTGTTGGGATCAAATAAAAATGTGTTTAGTATTTGTGCATATTTCTGGTGTAAGTCCATTCTTCCAGGAAATAATCATTTAAAAAAGAAACAAAACCTATAAAAAAAATTGCCTTTTTAACAGTATCGTGATATATCAGGATATATTGCATCATGATCCTAGTATTGGGATTTGTATCGTATCGCCAGATTCTTGCCAATACACAGCCCTACATGCAACTGCTTTTTGGAGTGTTAAGGCTTAGTGTATTTTTGTTGATTCTGTAATGGGCTGTGCCATTTGTGATTGTTGTATTTTTGTAGTTTTTTTGTTCTCTTCCTTGTGTGTGTGGGTGTGTTCTGTTTCTCTTTCCCTCCAACAGATAGCAGCTGATTGAGGATGAGCTGCAGGAGTGGTATTGGTGTGCTGGCTGCTTCTGATTGGTGCTTTGGAGTTGAGCCGGGAAATTTAAAGGCCGGATCTTCATTCCTCGAGAGACTCCTCTCATTTCATCTCCCATTCTGTGCAGACCAGCCATTTGTAATTTTTTGTTTTAACTTTTGTCAAACCAGTGATACAAGGAGGGAATCTTTTTCGTTAAGTTTTGTTTGGTAAGACGGATGTATTTTGGTTTCCTTCGTTTGTTTTTGTAGAACATTTTGATTCCCTTACTTGATTTAATTTTTCTTTTTTTGTAAATAAATATCTCATCCTGCAGTGCTGCGGTTGCTGGTCATTTTTGATAGTTTGCTCCTGTTTGTTAAGGGACATGGAGGGAGGGGAGTCTCATATCATGTTGCGTCTCGGCAATGCCTAGACCGAGCGTAACAGGAGTTTCAAAAAATGTCAAAAAGCAGCTGGACTGATTTAGAAAAAATGAGCCCAAAATTCAAATCCTTGTTCTTCAGTGTGTTCTAGTTCACAGTTCATGTTCAACATCCTAAATCTGTTATTGATGTACATTCTGAGTGCCTTATTTAGTAAAAACCTGTCAAACTTCAACTCCTCTTTGTCTTTTTCTGTTATTCCACCTGTTTTGACCCTAAAACACACAGTAAAACAAAACCACTGAAGTAAAAGAAGACAAACGCATACTGACAGCAGCTTTTATGAACCTGAAACAGACCAGGGTTAAACTTCACTAATCCGTTCTGTTGACGTTACCTATTTAAAGGTGATCACTGTGTCATGATCTGGTTCTGTGGAAGACGTCTCAGCTCACAGTGCTGTGGCCTCAGTTGCTGCCGTTGCGGTTGAAGTATTCCAACACGGTGGCGTTGGTTCTCTCAAACAGCCACTGCTGGCTCAGAGACGACGGGTCGCACGTGCTCATGAAGACGCGGCGTTCGGTCGGACTGCTGTCGATGCAGCTGTTACTGACGGGATGATACAGGCTCTTATCCTGCGGAAAATGAAGACCAAGTTCAGCGTTAAACGACAACTGTCATCCACTCATCACAGGCGTCTGTCAGGGAACATCCGTTTTTTTTTTTTTTTTTTTTTCCGTCTGACACATCTACACTACAAACAAAAAGTTAAGGACACACTGTAAAAAAAAAAAAAAAAAAGTAATTTAACAGAATTTTAACCATTTATTTTACAGATTTTTCCTGTATTTTTAAGATACAGGAAAATATCAATGAAATGACAAAAATAGACTGTGATTTTACATGTCAAATGTAAAATAACATGAAAAAACTGTAACTGAGAATAACCAAAAAATTTCCATTTTTCTAAAAGAAATGTTTTCTTTTTTCACAGGAAAAATACAGTTAAAATACATTTGCAAATGTATCATGATTTCACAAATATTTCTTTTCTACTTATGAGATTAAACTATTAATTTAAAGTTTAAAACTGTCCAAAAAATAATAAAACGAGATAAAATTACTGACAATTAACCGTAAAAGAAGTATTTGTTCTGTGAATTTAACAAGGCTTGTTTGTTAATTGACAAATATATTGTGTAATTACAGGAGGTTTCACAACAAAAATGTTGAATAAATCCGTTTTTGTGAATGTATAACATGTACTGTATAAGCACTGATAAACTGTCCAAATACAGTTTTTATCAGTGGATTGTACAACTTAGTCTCGTTGAAAATTATTTATATATATATTTATAGGTAATTTGATTGTTTTATTACCTGAAAATATTCTTTATTAAACATTAAAAAGTTAAAAAAAAAAAAAAAAAAAAAAAAAAAGCAAAATCTCATGTAAAGTTAGGGCAAAAAAACTGTATTTTAATTATGCAAAATTACCGTACTTTTATGAGATGGTTATTTTCCGTTATTTAACAGTAATTTTTTTTTTTTTTTAACTTTTTTTTTTTTTTTTACAGTGTATTTTATAATTTTTTGCCTATTTTTTTTCCACTTGGGATTCTTGCACAACGCTTTTTACTTTTTTGTGTATGAATTGAAACACATTTTTTTAATAACCAAACATAGTTTTATTTACATATGGCAAAAACTACAAAAGAAATGACCCCCCAAAAAAAGAGAAATATCCTTAACTTTTTGTTTGTAGTGTAGGAGAAACTCTGAAACTCGGGAGGTCTGATCTGTGAAATCAAGTCTCAACTTCTCTACTTGCCACTGCCTTTTACTTTCTAAATTCCTCAGAATCCATCTGCGCCAAAAGTGTTCGATGAGTCAACTTTAACCCACAGAGTTTGAGTAATGTGTTGTTTTTCTGCTGAAGAGGAAATAATTACTGAAAAAAAACAGGCGACTTCAGACTGGAGAATTAAATCGACTGTGTGCTGCTGCGGCTTCTGAACTCTGACGTCCACTGAGTCGGATTTCCACACACACTTTGCCAAAGCAACAACAACAACATTAGAAATGTGTAAAAACACGTTTGGTTAATTATTAAAATGTTTATGGGAGAAATTCGTCCAAAAAAAAAAAAAAAAAACAGTCTAAGAAATTAACATGGACACTCAATTAGGGAAGTGTCGCAGTGTTCATTTCAATTTTTCTTTCATCAGTCTAAATAATTGGCTTTGATAGTTTGGTTTTGACTCGTTTACATTTTATAAGAGGTGATCAAATTTGGCTCGGATCATAGATAACGATTTTAACTCCATTTCTGAGCTCTACTCCCACTGCAGCTTCCCCCCAGGATGTACCTAATGATGATCTCAGATAAATGCAAAAAAAAATTATACTCTTGCTCGGAGCCATCCCATAATTAATGCATTTTTAATAAAATATTGGAGCCAAAAATTGGACCAAAATTGGGACAGGAAAAGCTACCTTGGTGTCAGTGCATTTGATCTGAAAACACAGTTGTAAATGGTCTTATATGCCGCTATAAATTTGACGATCCTAGTGGTTTTTCTATTCCAGACGTGGATTTTTCATAAATCTCAGTCTCATTCCAGGTTTTGTACGTAACCCATCGTGTCCACTTGTGTTACATGCAGAACCTGCCCAGTTAAATGCATATAAATCACGAGTCATTTTGCAACAGCGGTCATTTTTGCGAAACACTCTGCTTTGCATAACTAGTTCAATTCCCAAAATGTACCTGTGAGAGACTAAATAGATATTTAAAAACATAGCAGCATGTAATTTTCGTGTCTTTTTGACCGTGTTACATGCAGATTTTTGTATTAAATATAATGTAAAATAATATAAAAATGTGTTTTATCTGAAAAACAGTTTCTCTTTTATCTCAGTAAGTATTTATTTTTAAAATAGACCCAAAGTGCATCCAAATTTGCTTCAGAACATTAGTTTATATCTGGTTTGAATTTTTAGCCTCCATGTCCTGTTTTTAGGGCAAGTTTCATAGAAAAACCCAAATACAAATATGGGCCAAAAACTGTTCTAAAAGATGGTTTGGGTAGAAACCCTCACCACTCACAAAATCTATGAAAGAGATAAATCAGTGGTTTCCAACCTTCTTTGACTCGTGACCTCATTTTAACATCACAAATTTCTAGCGAACCTGGACATTCAAAACAAAGACTTTTTTTTTGTTGAAATTAATTTGTTTCTGATCATGTAATAGTTTGCTATACTATGTTGCAAATTAACATTAATTTTCGATGATATTTAGGCTATATAATGTGTATTATTATGGACGTTCCATATTATTATGGAGGCTATTGTAGTTACCATGGAAATACTGGTATCTTCTACAACATTAATTCACCAGTAAAACCCATGGAGTTGGATCAGTGACAGGGGGTGGAGATGCTTGTTTTTACATTCAGTTATTGATGTCTTTGCTCCAAAAAGTCACTTTTTCTTCAGTTTTCTCTGTTTTTGATATAATAACACTTAACTCTAATCCAATATTTTGCGAACATCTGCAAGATGAGTAAATTAAATGCAGGAAAATGCATGAGTTTCACTGAAAAAACACAAAATAGAGGGTAATATTATAATAAATGGTGATAAATCGTTGAAGAAAGGTGAAATTAGAGGGAAAAAAAAAAAAAAAAAAAACTTGTCAACTGGGTCTTTATGAGTTAAGTCAAATCAAAAATTACTTAGATCAGTGGTTCCCAACCTTCTTTGGCTAGTGACCCCATGTTAACATCATAAATTTCTAGCGAACCCGGACATTCAAATGGAGACTTTTTTTTTTTGCTAAAATTTTTTTTTTTTTTTTTGGATCATGTAATAGTTTGCTATACTATGTTGCAAATCAACATTAATTTTATATGATATTTAGGCTATATTATGTGTATTATTATGGAGGCTCCATAGTTACCGTGGAAACACTGGCATCTTCTACAACATTAATTCACCAGTAAAACCCATGTAGTTGGATCAGTGACAGGGGGTGGAGATGCTTGTTTTTACATTCAGTTATTGATGTCTTTGCTCCAAAAAGTCACTTTTTCTTCAGTTTTCTCTGTTTTTGATAATAACACTTAACTCTAATCCAATATTTTGCGAACATCTGCAAGATGAGTAAATTAAATGCAGGAAAATGCATGAGTTTCACTGAAAAAACACAAAATAGAGGGTAATATTATAATAAATGGTGATAAATCGTTGAAGAAAGGTGAAATTAGAGGGAAAAAAAAAAAAAAAAAACTTGTCAACTGGATCTTTATGAGTTAAGTCAAATCAAAAATTACTTAGATCAGTGGTTCCCAACCTTCTTTGGCTAGTGACCCCATGTTAACATCATAAATTTCTAGCGAACCCGGACATTCAAAATGGAGACATTTTTTTTTTTGCTAAAATTTTTTTTTTTTTTTTGGATCATGTAATAGTTTGCTATACTATGTTGCAAATCAACATTAATTTTAGATATTTAGGCTATATTATGTGTATTATTATGGAGGCTCCATAGTTACCGTGGAAACACTGGCATCTTCTACAACATTAATTCACCAGTAAAACCCATGGAGTTGGATCAGTGACAGGGGGTGGAGATGCTTGTTTTTACATTCAGTTATTGATGTCTTTGCTCCAAAAAGTCACTTTTTCTTCAGTTTTCTCTGTTTTTGATATAATAACACTTAACTCTAATCCAATATTTTGCGAACATCTGCAAGATGAGTAAATTAAATGCAGGAAAATGCATGAGTTTCACTGAAAAAACACAAAATAGAGGGTAATATTATAATAAATGGTGATAAATCATTGAAGAAAGGTGAAATTAGAGGGAAAAAAAAAAAAAAAAATCACTTGTCAACTGGGTCTTTATGAGTTAAGTCAAATCAAAAATTACTTAGATCAGTGGTTCCCAACCTTCTTTGGCTCGTGACCTCATTTTAACATCACAAATTTCTAGCGACTCCAAACATTCAAAACGGAGCCTTTTTTTTTTTTGCTAAAATTAATTTGTTTCTGATCATGTAATAGTTTGCTACATATCACAGGTGTCAAACATGCGGACCGGGGGCCAAATCCGGCCCGCCGAAGGGTCTAATCCGGCCCGTGGGATGAATTTGTGAAATGCAAAAATTACACTGAAGATATTAACAATCAATGGTGTCAAAATTATTTTAATTCAGGTTCCACATACAGACACATACAGTCCAATTAGATTTCAAGTTTGTCAGACCAGTAAAATATTATCATAATAACCTATAAATAATGACAACCCCAAATTCTCTCTTAGTTTTTTAGGTGTAAAAAAGTAAAATTACATGAAAATGTCCACATTACCAAACCATACTTTTACAAAAAATGTGAATAACCTGAACAAATATGAACAAACGAAAATGTCTTAACTCTTTCAATGCCATGGGCCGATTAAATCGGCTTTACGAATACAACCTTTAAAGTGCCACGGGCCGATCAGATCGGCTTTGGAGAACACGCCATATTTGTGTACAAACAAACCATCCACCCCCATTTCTTTCTCACATTTCGATGACGTTCTTTCTGTGTCCCCCTTTTGAGACCAGACGGGAATTTGAGGTCACGCGACCGAATAAATTATGCAAATTACGATCCATAATGAATCGGCTGCGTCCGGTGCGTTTTGAATCTAAGTAGCAATCGGTCGGATGTTACCGAGCGGTTTTTGACCAAGGAAGAGCTCGCGTTTCGTTTTCTGCTTGGGAAATTTTATGAATGAATTTATGAATGAAATCATATGCAAATTAGATGGCCATTTTGTAGTAATATCGTAAACACAGCGATCTGTCAAAACAGTCCCATCTGCTAGAAAATGAGTTCTGATGACGATTCAGACTTCGATTATAAAAACGACGCGAAATACTGAAAAACGGCCAAATTCTGTGGCACTTTTAAGGCTTATTAGCCCCTTAACTGTCTGGCACCGAAAGAGTTAAGAAAAGTAAAAGCAATTTTACCAATATTCCGCCTGTTACTAAATGTTTTGTGCGATTGTAATGCACATGTGTGAACAATAAACTGATAAACCAAGGCACAATATTGTTAAAATTGCATTTGTTTTTCTTAAGACAATTCAAGTTGTTCATGTTATTCAGATTTTTAAGGAAAGTTTGTAGATGTAAACCTGATAATATAATTTTACTTTTTTCACTGTTATTATTTTACTGGTCCGGCCCACTTGAGATCAGATTGGGCTGAATGTGGCCCCTGAACTAAAATGAGTTTGACACCTCTGCTATTTTTACTATGTTGCAAATAAACATTAATTTTAGATGATATTTAGTCTATATAATGTATATTATTATGGACGGAGGCAGAAAAGCCAGGTGTAGATTACTGCACAAAGGGAGAATTTGATTTTCCTTGGTCAGGATATGTACAGTCAGTCCAGCTCGGATTTACAAGGCTGACAATGAATACTGAACAAACAAGAACTCAAACTATGAATTATGAAAGAGCTGCAGCATCTGAAACTGACCACAATGAACATTTGACAGATAAACAGAACCACAGTGCTTCAGTTTCAGCTTCAGACTTTGTCATATTTTTTATGTATTGGGATTGTCTCTTTCAACTCACCATGTACTGTATATCTTTATAAGTAAGTTTCTTTTTTATTTTTATCAATTACTAGAAATTTCAGGTGACCCCATTAGAATTCCAGGCGACCCCAAAGTTGAAAAACACTGATCTAGGGTAAATGGGAGATGTCAACAGGTGGGATGATGGGGGGGGGGGGGGGGGGGGGGTCGACGTAAATGAACATGATACAGGGCATGTGCCTATTTTTAGTGTCATTTTAAGTTCACACTAAAGTATTTAAATAAAGTATTTAAAGAGGAAACAATATCTATGAGTGTGAGTCAGAAGCAGAAAAACCACAAGGACTTCTGAGTAATCTAAGGAGCTAAAGCTAAGTAGTAAACAGAGAAGTATTTTGGAAAGTAGCGCTCACTGCACTGAACAGCCCAGAATATCAGTTATATTGAACCATCTTCTTAATCATCATGTATCAACGTCACTCGTGCTACGTCATGCGTTGATAGGCTGTAAAGAGGCACGTGAGACAATGTTTTGCTAATAGCCGTGCATTAAAGGGGTCAAATTATCGCACATTATGGGATTTTTGGAATTATTAATCGTACAGAGAGTGAAATTATCATACGTCTGGCAACGCTGACACACAAAAGAGCCAATGGAACTTGTGTTTTGCTCCATTTTCCATTTGACAGATAAACAGAACCACAGTGCTTCAGTTTCAGAGTGTCATGTCTTTTATGTTTTGTGATTGTCTCTCTCAACTCCCAATATATATTTTTTATTAGTACATTTTTTTGTTTTTTTTATTATCAATTGCTAGAAATTGCAGGCGACCCCACGTGGTGTCCCGACCCCAAGGTTGAAAAACACTGTGATAGAGAATATAAGGCAAGGCAAGTTTATTTGTATAGCACATTTCAGCAACAACGCAATTCAAGGTGCTTCACACAGGACATTGAAATAAAAGAAACACATTTAAAACATTATAAAAGAAACATGTAAAAGGTGATTAAAAACAGCAAGCAAGAAAACAACACATAAAATAAAAAAATAAATAAATAAATAAATAAATAAATAAATAAAATAGAATAGAATAAAATAAAAATAAAAACACACACATATTAAAGTAAGAGTTGCAGTGTATAGTTTCAAAAGAGAATATAAAATTTCAAAAGCCTTTTAGTCAGCGGCAGCAGTGAACAGGTGAGTCTTTAACCTGGACTTAAAGGAACTCAGACTCTCAGCAGACCTGATATTTTCTGGTAGTTTGTTCCAGATATATGGAGCATAGAAACTGAACGCTGATTCTCCATGTTTAGTTCTGACTTTGGGAACACAGAGCAGACCTTCACCAGATGACCTGAGTGGTCTGGATGGTTCATACTGGACTAGAAGGTCTCTAATGTAATATAAAAGTCCTTAGAACCACAAAACCAATGACTTAGCAGAAACAAAGACAAAAAAAAACAACAAAAAACAAAAAAAAAAAAAAGGGGGGGGGGGTCCTGAAATAAATCAGAATTCAATACCACTTGTTCTTTTTTTTTTCCCTTTCAAGGAAAAAAACACAGGGAAACCAAACAGAGCTGTTGCCTCCTCAGAGGTCAAAGCCGACCTGAACACTGAGTTTCATCCTCCTTATCTCCTCTTCCACTCAGGACAATCACCCTCAGCTGCAGTGGGAACACAGGTGCATCCACTCACACCTAAACAGAACCTGAACACTACGTCTGCCCGTGACGTTTTACATGTGTTCAAATACAGATTTTTCACAATACTGATTTATTTATTTATTTAATTTGTCTCAAACTTTGAAGGAAAAAAGAAAAAATAAGAGCAAGAAGTCAATTACGTATGCACCCATCAATGGTCATTAATCATAGAAAAAAGTAACGAAATGCAATAAATTTAATATAAATGTCAGGTAAAATTTGCTTAGAGGTCTTATTTCTGTCTTTGTGCATAAGAAATCAATCTAAGTGAATCCCCAAAGGAACTCTGTGTTGGTAAATGCAAGTTCTGCAAATTTACAGGATTTCAGTTCTGTTCAACATGTTGATGCTCATATGAACTATGTTTTCAGCTCAAAAATGTCCAATTTCATCACAATTAATGCTATATTTTCATGTCACAAATGGCCAAGTTATATTTGAACTGAATTTACCTGAAAAACAAATATTCTATTCTTTTAGATTCCCCAATTTTTCTTACAAGATTCTCTCCTACATATCACATGTTTTATTTTTACAGGTTCAGTATGGAGTATGGTGCTGATCCATCCTGATTATGTTACGGCGATACATACATGAAGAATGTCACACGTCACTTTTTAAATCAACAGTTTTCTAATAATAAGCATTTTTATAAAGAAATAACAATTCTATATTGTTATTTACTCTTTAGTATGATGATAAACTATTCAATAAATAATTCTGATCCCAGTTTTTGCACAGGGATCATTAGTGTAAACGGTGACATGGCTGCCGAGCATCAGTATGATGGGATCCGTAACAACCATGTCACATCCGTCCACTGACACATTTTGTGTTTTTGTTTCAGCTGTTATTGTTTTAGATCCACAATACTAACATTTATGAATAAGAGGAGAATTAGCAATAGTAATTACATAAGTTTACTACTAATAAAGTATTGGTACTGACCAGATCATCATGGGTAATGTCACGTTCGTCCACCAGCAAAAGTTTTCACATACACGTGCTATTCAAAATCCAATATTTATGAAACTATAGCTTCCACTGTCAAAGAATATCAGTAGTCTGTGCACAAATGGATTAGCATTATTTCAACACAGTTCTATACATTTCTTACAACTGTTTTTTTTTTGACAAAAATGGCCACTCATTTCACCCCCTAAGTAAATTTGTTCTCTTTTTTTTTTTTTTTTTTTTTTTTTTAATAATGGATAATTTTTTGGGCCGTTCTGTTCTTTTTTTTTTTTTTTTCTTATAGTGGATAATTTTTTGGGCTATTCTCTTTTTTTTCCTTATAGTGGATAATTTTTTGGGCTGTTCTCTTTTTTTTTTCTTATAGTGGATAATTTTTTGGCCTATTCTTTTTTTTTCTTAAAATGGATCATTTTTTGGGCCGTTGTTTTTTTTTTTTCCTTATAGTCGATAATTTTTTTGTGCTGTTCTCTTTTTTCTTATAGTGGATCATTTTTTGGGCTATTCTTTTTTTTTTTCTTATAATGGATAATTTTTGGGCCGTTGTCTTTTTTTTTTTCTTACAGTGGATAATTTTTTTGGGCTGTTCTCTTATTTTTTCCTAATGGTGGATACTTTTTTGGGCTGTTGCACCTCTGGGCCACCATAGCTTTTATTTACACTGTATAAACAAAAGTATTGGGACACATTTAATTTAGGTGTTTTACTGCTAATAGAGGCTGGGGCTACAAAACAGTCAACAAAAGTCATAATATAATTTTATATTATAATAAGTATGACAATAAACATTTTTATTTCCTCTTTAGGGTGACTTTTGTTTACCTGCACTGACAGGTAAACAGTGCAAAAGAATTTCATTTTTATGTAATTTTACTCCGTGAAAAAAAAAAAAAAAATCATGTGTAAATTTGTGAAATATTTGTCATATTCTGACCATAAATATAACTGTCTTTTTCTTCCTGAGTAACAGCAGAAGAAACCAAAGTCATTAAACTTAAGAGAAATATTGATTTTTGATTTATTGTACGAATTATCGACAACAGACATGAACATTTTTATAATAACATTTGAAATCAACAGGACGGAGACCATTAAGCCATGATGTGTCCCATTATTTTTGTTCATGTATTGCGTGTGATTTCATTTCGAGTCAAATGTACAGAAAACATAAGTTCAGTGGGTCTTTGAAAAGCCATGAAGCTTCTAGAAATTGATGTCATGACTTTCTAAACCTCAGAATAGCTACTTGCTGTTATTGCGTGTCATCTGGAGGCATATGGTGGCTGTGTTGTCACATGGGAGAAGTTTGCCCTCAGGGCTGTCTGACAGATTTATCATATCTCTCATTGTGCTGTTATGAAAGTTCTATTTTAACCTAAAGCTAACTGTCTAGTTTTGGCACCTCAACCACACCACAACTGAAAATAAAATTAGGAATGATAGAAAAAAAATAATATAAGTTTTTGGTATTTCCGCCATAACTCTGTATTTAGACGCTCTTTTACTCAACACTGTGGGAATAAATTATTGAATAAATTACACTGGTCAACAACAAATTTATTGTTTAAGTTTTTTGAGCTGATTTAGGATCATTTTGGTGTGCTGAATCCAAAAATCACATTAATTTTCCTCAATCAGGTCAACTTTCTGAACTATGCTACATATTGGCTTTTTAACATTTTTGCTTACATTTATGGGCATTTTTACATCATATGATACAAAATTCTTTCATATTTCTTGCAATAAACGAGTTCCAAAGATTTTACTTTTGCCAATTTATGATTAATGTTTTTTTTTTTAATATTACCGGTGAATGAAATGGCTTCGACTAGAAGATCTTGCAAAAATAAGCCTGACGTATTCTACTACATCTGCGGTGAATACACCATTGTACCTAACAGGAATCAAGTCACAAGTTTCATAGTGTGCTTACCAATCTTATTTTGGTATTAATTATTATATTTTGTGAGAAGATCAAATTTTTCTAAATCAAATTAGCAAAAAAGCCTGACCTGATTGAGAAAAACAGATGTCATTTTTGGATTTAGCGGTGCAAAATGGTCCTAATTCAGTTTAAAAAACCTAGACAACTTGCAAAAAACATTTTTTTGTAACCCAGTGTAATCAGCCAAGACCTTAGAGAAAATGACCTCCATAAATCCCCAATGGGTACGGTTACATGATGTTTTTTAAATCTGATTTATTTTTCCAGAAGAAATTAATTCGGAACAAAAATATTTTCTCTTCCGTTTACATGGAAATGTTAAACCCGAATAAAGGTTTACATGAGGTATTAATGAGGTAGATAAGTGAGCAAAAGGGTTTGCGCTGCAGTGCTCACGTTGCCGTGTTCTCGCAGCCCTTCTGTTAGCTTAGCTTAGCATAGTCACTGCATTTCCATGGTCACACGTAGCCAGTTTTTTAAAGGTGATTTTCTGAAATCCGATTCTCTCTAATTATTTCTTTAGATCCGCGACTTACTACACTCATACAATCTTGGGACTGTTGTGTTGACGGAAGTCGTAAAATCTTTTTGTTGGAAGGGATGCATGCGCTAAATTAGCTTTGCTTTACCGTTTTAGCTTTGCATTAGTTTTTATTTCCCAAGATTTTATTAGTGTAGTAATGCCACGTTTCCACTATGTGGAACCAGCCCAACTCGGCTCAGCTCGGCTCGGTATTCCTGGAGAGCGTTTCCATTACAAGATACTACCGACTTTAAAGTACCTGGTCGTCATAGTGATGCAGCGCGTTACTTCCGTGTCGTCTGTTCAGAGAGTTGCTGATAAACTCGCTTGTTGCGTGTTGTCTCGTCTGAATTTTTACGTCGGCCACCAAAGACTGAATCTCCTCGACCAACCATGGTGTAGTTTTGGGCTGTTATTATGTAGAGTAATGTACCGCTATATTTACTGTCAACTTCTGCATCCGTTTTTTGTAAAACGGCGGGCCACAAAGAAAACTGACTGACCAATCAGTGGTCTGCGGTGTGAACATGTCACGTTTTAGTATCTGGTCCCTAGTCCTGGAACCCTGGCGGAGGTGATACCAATAAAGTAGTACCGGGTACCAGATTCCAGGTCCTTTTTTGTAATGGAAACGCAAAAAAGGCCGATACCACGTTTGGAAACGCGGCATAAGTCACATTGCCATGATTTGGGCCTCAATTTGTGATCATACTGACCCCACCGCAGGGCATAGAATTGCATAGGGACACTAGGGACACGTCCCTACCAATATCCAGCCACTATTGTGTTGTCCCTACCAATCCAACAGCTGTCCGTAGTGTTTAGTCAATGATTATGGCACGCAAAGAGTTAATAGTCGGTGTCTGTTAGAAGTCCTGCCTCTAACCTGATTATCATTCTCCAATTAGCTCTGCGGTTTTGCTATCGTACATGTGATTGGCCGTCCTTGCTGTTACTCCGTCTACTTGTAAAAGCTACAGTTACCCGCTAGTTGGACAGGAAAAAAAAAAAAAAAAAAAAAAAAAAGTTGGACCGGACAGGAGGCAGTTCGTATCTCCAACCACTTAGCGTAAGTTGTCAACATGTATGCATTTGTTCGGCCTGGGTCATGTCAACTAGACGACAAATTCATATCTCGCCTAGGGTGCCAAAATGGCTAGAACCAACTGACTATGACTGTTTGCTTGTTTGATCAGCTCTACATGACATGAAATTATGATCGCAAATGCAAAAAAACATCAACTTTCAGGAGTGCTGCCTTGGTGTCCCCACCAGTGACAGAATCAAACCTACTCCCTTGCCCCACCGGACTAAGTAGGGAGAGTTAAATTTCACAAAATCACTCATAAAATACTACGAATCACCTATAAAAGCCTGGCTACGTCTGATCATAAGAATGAAGTGATTATGCTAAGCTAGGCTAAGCTAACGGAAGGGCTGCGAGAACAAGGCAATCGGTGCACTGCAGTGCAAACTGATTTGCCCACTTATCAAACTCATCAGTGCATGACGAATGAATAAAAAACAAGTGGTGAACTCTTCCTTCAGGGTTTTCCAGGCTGGTAGATCCCATCAGAATAGCCCACTGGAACGGTTTGGGTTGACTAGACTGCATTGCATATTCTTCCGCCAGAATGTGTGCGTCATCGCGACAGGACAAGACAACGAGCATGTGCAGAATGGCAGGAATAAAGTCCAAACAGAATAAAGGGTTTACATGTCCGAGGAATAATTTAGTTCGGAATAAAAGTGGATTAAACCAGTGACTTTAATCGGGTTTAAATTTAATCTGAACTATTCTTTTTCAACTGGAATTAGGTGTTTACATGGACATCTGAAATAGGATCTAACCTTTAATCAGATTAGACCAGGAATAAAAGTTGTCATGTAAATGCATGGATTGTCATTGGGAAAAATGTCTTAAATTTGTTGTTTACACATACGTCTGTCCAAATAAAACACAAAAACAAGTGGTACCAGGCACAACAAGCCCCGCCCCTCACACGTATTGTAGCTTATTTTGGTATTGATCCAGCTGATGTCATCATGTCTATGCGTGTGTTGATGTCAGCATATCAATATCCTCTATATATGGGCCAAGTCTGAAGCCAATTTAAGCAAAACTGATGTTTTATAGACATTTCAAATTTTGCTCATTATAAGTAAATGGGAGAAAAAAAAATGTAAAAATTCATAAAAAATTAGAACTTTGACCTACTTTTCCCAAAATGTAATGACATCTATTCTGGATCACTGGTGATATATAATGCCAATTTGGTAGAAATTCAACCAGTAGTTTTACTGCTACAGACATTTGAAATTTCGCCTATTATAAGTAAATGGGGGGGGGGGGGGGGATTTTAAAAATTCATAAAAATTTTAACTTCCACTTATTTTTCCCAAAATGTAATGACATCTATTCTGGGTCACTGGCAATCTATAAACCCAATTTGGTTTGAGTTCAACAAATAGTCTTGCTGCTACAGACATTTGAAATGTCACCCATTATATGTAAATGGGGAAGAAAAACAAAAAAAAGATTTTAAAAATTCATTAAAAATTGGAACTTTGACCTACTTTTCCCAAAATCTAATCAGATCCATTCTGGGTCACTGGACATCTACAAACCCAATTTGGTAGGAATTCAACCAATAGTTTTGCTGCTACTGACATGTGAAATTTCACCAATTATAAGTAAATGAAAAAAAAAAAAAAAAAATTAAAAATTCATTAAAAATTTTAACTTTGACCTACTTTTCCTAAAATGTAATCAGATTCATTCTGGGTCACTGGCAATCTATAAACCCATTTTGGTATGAATTTAACCAATAGTTTTGCTGCTACTGATGTGAAATTTCGCCAATTATAAGTAAATGAAAAAAAAAAAAAAGACTTTAAAAATTCATTACAAATTTTAACTTTGACATTCTTTTTTCCAAAGTGTAATGAGATCGAAGTGTTAAACAAACAAACAAACAAACAAACAACCAAACTAAGAAAAATACCCCTTGCCTCCCCTTCACAGGGCGGGGTAATAAAGTATCGAATTGAAGCAAAATAATTAAACTAGTAGTTTTTCTTCTACAGACGTGTGACATTTCATCCATTATAAGTAAATGGGGGGGGGGGGGGGGGGGGGGGGGGTTTAAAAATTCATAAAAAATTGGAACTTTGACCTACTTTTCCCAAAATGTAATCAGATCCATTCTGGGTCACTGAAAATCTATAAACCAAATTTGGTATGAATTCAACCAATAGTTTTGCTGCTACTGACATGTGAAATTTTGCCAATTATAAGTAAATGAAAAAAAAATAATAAAAAAAATAAAAATTCTAAAAAATTCTAACTTTAACATTCTTTTTCCCAAAGTGTAATGAGATCTAAGTGTTAACAAACAAACAAACCAAACCAAACCAAGAACAATACCCCTTGCCTCCCCTTCACAGGGCGGGGTAATAAAGTATTGAATTGAAACAAAAGAATTCAACTAATAGCTTTTCTTCTACAGACATGTGAAATTTCATCCATGATAAGTAAATGGGGAAAAAAGGATTTTAAAAGTTCATAAAAACCATAGAGAAAAGTTTTTGTCTGACCCACTTTAGATCAAATCGGGCTGAATGTGGCCTCTGAATTGGACTGTATTTAGCCCAGATGAAAACTCCTGACCTCATCTGTATGTGGTGTTATTGCAGGGGTAAGTTGTGGTTGTTTTATAAATAAATTAAGCACTGGAATACTTTGTTAAATGAGTTTGATCATGCTTTACTGCTCTTTTCCATTATTTATGGTCAGGCATGGCTTCTTCATTTTTTAAGCTCCTTCTTCCTGCTGCTTAAATAATCTAAACCCAAAGCCCTTCAGACACAGAAAACATAAGTCTGCTGTTTATGAATGTTAAGCACTGTTTTCCTCCCATTTGTTTAATTAGCTGCTTAACAGATGGCCCCTGCTAAAGTGAAGTGATTCATTAATTGGCTTAAATGAAGCTTAGCTGACCGCAGCGCGTTTGTCTGGCTGAAAACATGATACAGCTGAAAATTCCAAACAGTGTGTAGATAAAAACACCCCCCCAGAACCTCACCGTACCTTCCTGTATCTCCACAGCTGGTTTCCCTTCATGCCGTGACAGTCGTACAGAGTGACGGGGCTGCTGTGGGAGACGGCGTCGAAGCACACCTTACGGGTGTGCATGGGGTCGCCCACCCGGATGTCCTCCCTCCACCCGAGGGTCAGCACCTGCAGAGGGGGGACACGTCAGCGGTGATGGGTGGGAACGAAGATGGACGCCCCTGACCTTCCCTCTAGCACTGTCTTCAACTATAAGAGGTTCACTGCTCCTGTCGACAGAATTTCATTTCATTACCTCCGCCAAGGAACGGTGGAGGTTATGTTTTCATAGGGGTTCGTCTGTCTGTTTGTCTGTTAGCAAGATAACACAAAAAGCTACAGACGGATTTGGATGAAATTTCCAGGAAATGTTGATACTGGCACAAGGAACAAATGATTACATTTTGGTGGTGATTGGTGGTGGTGGTGGGGGGAGGTTGATGAAATTTTCAGGAAATGTTGAGACTGGCAAAAGGAACAAAATGTTACATTTTGGTGGTGATTGGGGGGGGGGGGGGGGGGGATTTTGATGAAATTGTCAGGAAATGTTGATACTGGCACAAGGAACAAATGATTATATTTTGGTGGTGATTGGTGGTGGTGGTGGTGGTGGGGGGGTTGATGAAATTTTCAGGAAATGTTGAGACTGGCAAAAGGAACAAAATGTTACATTTTGGTGGTGATTGGGGGGGGGGGGGGGGGGATTTTGATGAAATTGTCAGGAAATGTTGATACTGGCACAAGGAACAAATGATTATATTTTGGTGGTGATTGGTGGTGGTGGTGGGGGGGGTTGATGCCATTTTCAGGAGATGTTGAGACTGGCAAAAGGAACAAAATGTTACATTTTGGTGGGGATTGGGGGAGGGGGTGGTGGATTTTGCTGAAATTTTCAGGAAGTGTTGATACTGGCACAAGGGACAAATGATTACATTTTGGTGGTGATTGGGGGGGGGGGGGGTGCGTATTTTGATGAAATTTTCAGGAAATGTTGATACTGGCACAAGGAACAAATTTTGGTGGTGATTGGGGGGGTGGGGGGTGGATTTTGATGAAACTTTCAGGAAAAGTTGATACTGGCACAAGGAACAAATGATTAGATTTTGGTGGTGATGGGGTGGGGGTGGGGGGTGTGTGTGATCTGCCTTGGCAGAGGTCTGCACCCTTTTCTAGTCACCTCCGCCAATATGAACGGTGGAGGTTATGTTTTCATCAGGTTTTGTCAATGAGCAGCAGATGTTTGTGGCGAAATGTGTATTTCCAAAATCCGCAGCTTTTGCCAACATTAACATCTCAGACTCCTGTAAAATTATTAAAAACTAAAGAGCTTTGGCTAGTTGATGGAATACTAATGATTTGGTTTAAACACTAAAAAAACATATTGTGAGTAATTTCGTAGTTTGGTCTGTTTGTTTCTGTATATTCTGTTAAACCATCTTCTCATAATAACATGTTTTCAGAGACATGAACTGTTTAGATATTACCATACTGATGTGGGAGTGTTATTTAACACAAATACTGACATCGCACATGTTTAATATAGAAATCCAAACTGTATGTATGTATCTATCATTTTTTGTTAAATGGACAAATAAATTACAACTACTACTACTATTTACTACTACACTGTACTCTAAGCAGACTCCCCTGGTTTGCATCACTATAAAATATAGAACATTTGACTGTGGTTTGGAGTGGGTTGGAGGTACTTGGACTCTCACCTGCCCGTGGCTCCAGCTCACTTCACCCCGACCCTTCACACAGCTCTCCAGGCGGATAGGGCTCCCTGACACAAAGTGTTTAATTTCCATGCACATACCGCTGTCCACGTTACGGATCTGTAAAGCAAACACAGACAAAGACATGAAGTCAGGAGGATGTCTCAGTGACAGACATGTGGCACGGTCACAGTTTTAATATTTTTACATATTAATTATTCCAAATATCCACCAATTATTTTGCACTACAGGAACTTTACCAGGAACTTGAACTTTACCTGGAATTTTGAAAAACCTTGGCATGTTTCCACCAAAATTACCTGGGGAAAAAAAACTTTCCCCAGGCAAAAGTTCCTAGTAGGGGGATAGGACTTTTCAGTTTCCCAGGAATTC
The DNA here is from genome assembly GCF_902148855.1 of Sphaeramia orbicularis. Lineage (NCBI taxonomy): Eukaryota > Metazoa > Chordata > Actinopteri > Kurtiformes > Apogonidae > Sphaeramia > Sphaeramia orbicularis. The sequence goes on along the minus strand of NC_043970.1, from coordinate 48,538,059 downwards.
TTGAGGGGCGGGGCTGGGTCCTGAAGAACACTGATTGGTGGAATTCACTTGCAACGTTCCGTATTTACATTCACCCGCTAAAGCTAGCATGCATCAAGGTTATAAAAGTTTTGGATTTTTCATTCTAGTTTAGTTTTATTTAGTTTTTACTTTTTTTTCTCTAATTCAGTTAGTTTTAATTAGTTTTTAGTGCAGGTTTGCTAGTTTTTATTAGTTTTCATTTTCTTCTAAATGCTTAGTTTTAGTTTACTTTTAGTTTGTTTCATAACTTTTATCTTCCTCACTATCGTATTCAAATAAATCCCAGACAGGACTCTCCTGCTTTCTCCCAGCTTTAGTCTCCATGTTTTCAGGTAGAGTGGGGACCAGAAGACGACTGAAAACCACAAGTGACAAGAAGTGACGGACCGTGAAGTGTCGTATGGTGCCGCTAGCTAAAATTGCTTGAGTGAAATAAACCGATTTCGTATCAATCTGACATCGACAATGACAAAAACTAAGGGAATTTTTTAGATGATTTTTATATGTTTTAGTTAGTTTTGTTAGCACACAATACAGTTTCAGTTGGTTATCATTTTTTTCTTTTAATTATAGTTTTATTTATTTCAGTTAACAAAAATGTTTTTACAATTCTAGTTTTAGTCATTTCGTTAGTTTTCGTTAACGATAATAACCTTGGCATGCATCTGCAAAGTTGTTTATTCCATTTCTACAAGCTTCACTTCATTTGTGTTTTGATCATTAGGAAAGTGGAGCAAAAGACAAGTTCCGTTGGCTCTTTTGTGTGTCAGCGTTGCCAGACGTACGATAATTTCACTCTCTGTACGATTAATAATTTCAAAAATCCCAGAATGCGCGATAATTTGACCCCTTCAATACATGGCTATTAGCAAAACATTGTCTCACATGCCTCTTTACAGCCAATCAATGCACGACGTAGCATGAGTGACGTTGATACATGATGATTTAGAAGATGCTTAAATATGACTGATATTCTGGGCCATTCAGTGCAGCGGCTCATCCTCCTCCACACAGGTGGGGGCGCTGTTCTGCCAGTGGCAGCTTTTTTCTAACAGTGCTGTTAGTACTGGAAAATACTGTTGGCTACAGTACTTTCAAAAACACTTCTTTGCTTACTACTTAGCTTTAACTCCTTAGAACTGTCGTACGGATTGTATTAAATGGAAGATGAATGTATGACTTCAAATCTTGCACAAAAATGTCAGATGAACATCATAAATCATACATTATGAACCGAAAAGGAAAAGAAGAAATTAAATATTATAAGTTGTTTTGCAAGCCTAAATTGTTATATTCTGATTTATATTTTGTATCTGTATTTGTATCTTTATTCTATTTGTACTGAACAGTGAAAGGTCAGATTCTACCTAAAAGTGTCTGTTTTGCAGATTTGGTAATAGTGGTTAGAGCAAGTTGCGTTAATGTATGTCATGAACTTAAAAGGGACTCTCTGTGGTCAAGAAATGCTAGCCTAATTGCGCAAGAGCATACTTACTCAAACTCTTTGTGGTTAAACTATGCAGTGTAAACTGAATTATTGGAGCAGACGTCAAACCGAGGTTTGATTGACAGGTGTCCGGGGCGCTTGTTAAACTCAGGTGACCTTTCAAATATGGTTTTTCCTGGAATTAACCTCCGTGGAGTGATTTGACATATGTCGGTGACGTGCTTGTCTGCAACGATGTTGCAACCATTGCAACCATTTTAAATATTTTGATAAGGTTTTTCCCAGGATTATCACAGATTTTCACAGGATTATCTCTGAACCTGCTGCGGTGGTCCTGCCTCTCTCCTGCCTTCATCATCATCACTGACTTATCCTCAACTGCCTCCATGTGTCTCCCCCAGTCTCTATCTCTATCGCTCTCTCTTTTTCTCTTTCTTTACCCTCTCTCTTTAACCCCAACTGGTCAAGGCAGACGTCCATCCTCCAGGAGTCTGGGTCTGCTCCAGGTTTCTGCTGTTAAAGGGAAGTTTTTCCTCGCCACTGTCACCAGTCACAAGTGTTTGCTCCTGGAAGATTCTGTTGGGTTTCTGTAAATTGGCTTAGAGTCTGGTTTTGACCAACTCTATATATAAAGTGTCACGAGATAACTTTTTTGTTGTGATCTGGCGCTATATAAATAAAATTTGATTGATTGAGTGATTTGATTGGTTTTCCCCTGTAAGTTGCTTTGGAAAAAAGCGTCTGCCAAATGCATAAACATAAACATAAACAATTGTTTTAACCAGTCATATTGTGCATGTGGAATAAATGTAACCAAATATGGGAATAACAATGGGAAGTCTAAGAGTCACAAAAGACTATAAAATGTATCAAAGAAGCTTCTTATAAGAGACGAATAGTGTGTTTGATGCTAGATTAATTGATAACTGACTTCTTTGTTTTTTGTAACTTTTTAAATTTTTGCCTGAAGCAATAAATCAAGTTTTGTTTTCACTTTTTAAAACCTCAACCCTTCTTTTTGGTGAATTCTTCCTTTCTCCTGGTTTGGTCCTTCCATCCGAAACATAACTGGTGAGTTCATTTGAAAAACGCGACCCCCCTCTGGGGCAGTCCGGATATTTTGAGCTGGACTCCATTTTTACGGAGTATTTGGAGTGAGGTAGAGAAACACCGGGTCATGTATTTCACAAGAACTTGCAGTTTAAGTCAGGGCAAAGCGAAAATAGTTGCTCGGTGTATAAAAATTTTCTGATGCAGTAATCCATTAACCAAAATAAATTGTGTTTTTTGTGATTTACTGTTACTGCGGTGTTCAAGAGAACACTCAGTAATCCTTGTGGTTGTTCTGCTTCTGACTCACACTCATAGATATTGTTTCCTCTTTAAATACTTTATTTAAATACTTTAGTCTTAACTTAAAATGACACTAAAAATAGGCTACATGCCAAGTATCATGTTCATTTATGTCAGCTAACCATCATCCCACCTGTTGACGTTTCCCATTTAACCTAGATAGATACCTAGGCCACGCCCCTTGACCCAGATAAGTGGCTGAATGACTACAAACAATATTTCCACCACGTAACAGCCATAAATAATGATCAATTTCACATTCTGATTTTACAACAATAAATGCATTTTATTTTGTTCAATTTTTTTTTTCTTTTTTAAAATTTTGAATATCAAAACCAAACACAAGGGGAAAAAAATGAAAATAAATAAATAAAAAACTTTCAAAATTTGACATGTTTTGTCAAAACTGATGTTTTAATCCAATTATCATCACTATTATTGGCTCAAACAATGACATTCTGCTCCTAAGATTTCATGTTTTACAAGTGATAAGAGGCTCAAGGTCATTAACCCTTTCATGCATGAATTATGAGAACCTTAAGCAAGATTTTTTTTTTTTCCTCAGTGATTTTTTCCTCTTTAGACATGAAAAAAAACCAAAAAAAAAAACAATGTGATTTAATTTTTTATGAACCTAACCCAAAAATGTCCACTCAGCTGGACACCATGTGTTTAATTTTTTGAAGCAAAGAAACATGCATTTATTGACAAACTGCGTGAAAACTATGAAATAAAAACATTTTTAAATGCTGCTAATCTGATGTTTTCTCACATTTTAACATACTATATTACCAGTTATTACTCACACAGATAATATGCAAAAAACTCCCCAACTTTTTGTTAAACAAAAAAAAAAAAAAAAAATTCCAGTCTAATAACAATTAACAATTGATTTACACTCAAATATGTTACTGCAGTTCAGGTTTATGAAGAACAGGAAAGTTACAGTAATGGTATGAATTGCAGTGTATGAAATGATGCAGAAGTGTCCACTGTGTTGGCTGATATGGAACTAAAACAACAAAACCCATGAATATACAAGAGAACAGCTGGAGAATAACTGTCCACTGGAGTGACCAGTATGCATGAAAGGGTTAAACTAAAACATCTGTCACTAATTGTGCATTGAACGACATGAACAGATTATGATGCAGCAATAGTCCATGTATCTGGTTAATTCATGGTTGTTGTTCTTATTCAAAACTCCACGAAATTTGGTTTTTGTTTTATGCAAATTCTGAAGTATTTAAAATTCATTAATACTTGTGCACTGAGACGAAAAAAATCCTTGTTTTTCAATGTGCAAATGAAAGCGTGCATTCTGTTGGAGTCTGTTATTGACATGTTGTCTAAAAAATTGTTCTTTTTGGGAGTGTTTTCAAAGGCCCGTATGCTGCAGGTTTCGCTACTGGCTGTGCACACAGGACACCCTGAAGCAGAAGACGGTTGAAGCTCACCTTATTGCAAACATGTTTCATCACTGTTTGTCTGTTGTGACCACTGGGAATCGCTGTTTCAAGCTTGACATGCAGCCATGTGTCTTTACCTCAGGAACATCCCTACTGTATTTTATTTTTCATCCAGTCAAAAACTTGAAATGGAAATGATAGTCACCGGGGCACGTTACCAATTATTGATGTTCATACCCAGACTCAGGTGTCATGCAGACAGTTGCCTTATTTTTGCTTATAATTCTCTCTAAAACTCTGTTTCTTCTTCTTTTGCTCTGATGTTTGACAATCACTGTGTAGAATCTACCAAAGTTGTAGTGCTCTCATACGCTGTAAAAAAAAAAAATCTCTAATTTAACAGAAATGTCACTGTTTATTTTACAGATTCTTCCTGTATTTTTAAGATACAGGAAAATATCAATGAAATAACAAAAATAGACTGTGATTTTACATGTCAAATGTATAACTAGAAAAGCACTCGGAGAGTGCAGACCTCCGCCAAGCGCAAAAATTCCCCACATAATCGGTCATACAAATCCTACATTTATTTTTTAAAATAAAATCCGCCTTCTGGATCAGATTCGGATCAGCCTTTGAAATGTGATAGAGGACCCCATTGTCAATTCCTGAGTTAAATTTCATGAGTTTTGGTCAATAATTAAGTGAGATATTGGGAAACGAAAATTTTGGCCCCATTTACCACATTGTTAACGAAAATTTCAAAGTGATCCAGAATCCAGGATTTCTTCCGGATCACCCCCAAAAGTTAATAATTTCTTCCTCATCCCATTTCCAACAAACCCTGAAAATTTCATCAAAATCTGTCCATAACTTTTTGAGTTATGTTGCACACTAACGGACAGACAAACAAACAGACAGACAAACAAACCCTGGCAAAAACATAACCTCCTTGGCGGAGGAACACAAAAAAACTGTAACTGAATAACCATAAAATTTCTATTTTTTAAAGAATTTTTTTCTTTTTTCACAGAAAAATACAGTTGAAATACATTTGCAAATGTATCATAATTTCACAAATAATTATTTTCTATTCATGAGATTAAACTGTTAAAGTTTAATACTGTAAAAAAAAAAAAAATAAATAAATAAATTCAGTCTTCACCAACTGTAATATATACTGTGTTTAGCATTAGTATTAGCATTGCGTCCAACTCCAGATCTTCTACCTTGGTCAAGACAGAAGAATCAAACTATGTGTATGTGTTTTTGATGGAGGGGGTACCCAGAGGACATGGATATACTCAGTCTGACTGGGAATTCAACACAGAACCTTCTGGCTGTGATGTGCTAAACACTAGCACCACCTGTGGATTTGGGCCTCGCTTCACAGCAAAACCATTCACATTTGCTAGTTCTACAAAATAAAGGTCTTAAGGTCAGGGTTGTCAAAAGGGCCAAAGGCTCCAATCTTCCAATTTTTACCCACCCACCCCGGCAGCTGGAACAGACACGGTCGGAAACGGCAGGAACTCCATTCCTTCTTTGCATATTCCTCCAGCCGTTGCAATGTTTCCGTGTGTTTGTTTCATCCATATAATACCATATGAATGAACCTCCATTTCCCACAATGCATGTCGCAACAAAATTCCGAAGATGCCCGAGTTTCCTCCAGGGTCGGTTTGTAAACACGGTTTGTTTATGGTGGATGGCACTTCGAAACTGTCACCGTAATGCAGGGGTGTCCAAACTTTTTTTAAAGAGGGCCAGATCTGATAATGTGGACATTGCCAGGGGCCAGTGGTCCCTTCAGACATTTTTTAAACAGTAAAAATTACATATAAATGCGCTGTTCTACAACAATTTTATTTTCATTGTCACAATATCATTTTTTTAAATGGCAATGTAACCAAATCTAAGCCACTCAGGTGTGAACAAATTAAAAATTAAAAATAAAAAAATAAATAAAACAATTCTGCCTTCCTTTCACATCTGGAGTCAGATAACATAGAACAAACTGTGTGGAGTATCTTAGACGTCCAAGAAGTTGATAAAAATCTTAACCCCACATTCATTTTAAACATGACTTGTATGAGTAATCATTACTCATATATTACTCAGTAATGTAAAGTCTGTTAACGTTTCAGATGAAAACATATGACTCTTACTCTCGTCTTTCACAAAATCATTCAGAAAGTAATATTTTGTGTCACATCTACAAGTACATAACACCAGCAGTTAGAGGCAACTAACCTGGCAACTTGGTATCCTGCCTTGGTGGCGAATTCACTGAACTCCAGGTTCACATGAAGAGTCACTGTTGAGTTTAAAGCAGCTTGAATTTGCTTCACTTTTTCGGAGCGCTCACTCCCTGCTAGCTTGTCGTATGCGTTAGCATGTTTTGTCTGCTTGTGTCTCTTTACATTGAATTCCTTAAACAAGGCAACAGTCTCTTGACAAATTAGGCAAACATAATTGCCTCGATTTTCAGTGAAAAAAATTGTAATTCCCATCTCTCCTGGAAGCGGTGGCCCTCACTGTCAACTTTGTTTTTTTTAATTTACAGGCACCGTGGTTAGAAATTAGCGAAAAAGGTTCACGGCGAGGTCACAGAGCCAGATAGAGTTAGAGTGGTGCTGCCACCATGAGGTGAAAGGAGAAACTGCATTTTGAACCTTTTATGATTCATTTACTCGGTTCAACCGTCCAAGCGGGCCATAAATAATACATTCTAAAACCCAAGCTGTGGGCCGTATAAAATCTGACCGCGGGCCGTGATTGGCCCCCGGGCCGGACTTTGGACATGCCTGCCGTAATGCAAGAGATTCAGGTGAGTAATGACAGAAAGACTTACAGATTCATGATACTGAGGCTATGACTGAGGTTTGACAGATTTGATGAAAAATTGGTCACGAAAGTCTCCAGCACCTTTAAGTAAAGGAGATGAATCAGTACTTCCACTTTTACCAGAGTATTTTTTCACTTAAGTACCTGTACTTCTACTTAAGTACCAAATGTGAGTACTTTTGCTACCTCTGCTTTTAAATAACAGAAACAAGTAATCTGTAATGGATTACAGTTTGGAAGTACCTTGCACAACACTTTTTTTTTTTTTTTTACAAAAGCAACAAAGCTAATGTTGGTCCAGGACTTCTGCACCGTACTGTCTGTGTCTGTGTTTGGTTTAACTTCCTGCTGTGGTCTTACCTCTCCCCAGGCGGCGGCAGGAGGCTCCACGGGGGGGTAGTGTTTGGGCAGATCCCACGCCACTTCGCTCATGAACCATTTGAAGTTTTTACAGTTCAGTCGACTCCTCAGCTCCTTCTGCGACGTCATGTCTCCGGCCGACAGGTGGCGGTACTCGGGTCGGCGCTGGTAGACGTATTCGGCGTACTCGTCCATCCACACCTCAGCGACACGCTTCAGGTTCTAAACCAAACAAACAGATGGATTAGATGACACAATGACACAAAAGCCAAAAAAAGGTTGGGAACCACTGGCGCAGACTTTGTCTTTTAGGTATCTCCATAAAAAAAGTCTAGTGGTGTGAGGTCTGGTGAACTTGCCAAACAGGTGGATTGGACGGAGGGGTTTCATTTAATACCCTCCACGTTAACCAGACCTCACGAGACTTTTTTAAGGGGATACCTAAAAGACAAAGTCTACGTTATGAGACCTGCAACAGTTGCTGAATTGAGGGCAACCATTGAATGTGAATGTATTTCAGACAGGGGAAGCTCATTGTCGGCTTACATTAAAAAAAAAAAAAAAAAAGTCAAGTCATTTAAACATAAATTCGTCCCTCCATTCCTTTTTAAGAAAATGGTCAGTGACCTTATCGTACCAAGTAAACAAGAAAACAATGAAATTATGTTAAATTGAAACAAGGAAGTACAATGAGTGTGTTTTATTTACAATGCAAGAAATGAACAAGTAATTTCATAGTGGTTTCTCTCTCGATTTCGCAGCAGAATGCACGATGGTATGAAACTGAACTCTGTCAGTGAAGGAGTAGATCTCAAACTAGCTGTCAATCAAACGGGATTCAGCCTTTTGACTGATCCTCCAATCAGCATGTGGAAGCTCAGCGTCCAGCCCGGCCGAGCTCCGCCCACAGCTCCATTCACCCCCAGAGACGCCGAGCGTCCGGGGCGGGACAACATTTATCCAATTACCGTCCAGTTTTGAGGAAATGAAAAAAACTGTTCCACTCAGTCCCATTGAAGTGCATGGACGCTGAGTGTCTACGGACAAATGCACTGAGCAGAGATCGAATGAGAAAACAGCGCAACGGGAATGTATGAGAAGTGAACAACATGGAGTCCAATGATTTGTGATAAAGCTGATTCTGAACAAACTCGTCTGTGAGATGAACGTGTTCTAACACATTTGCTGTCAATGAAATGTCAACACAACCGAACATATTTGACCATTTAACTTTCGTAATTTTAGGGGAAGCTGGGCTTGCCTTGCAGTCTATGAGAAATCGCCTCTGATGCACACAAATACCAAGGAAATTGTTTCATGATGTGTGCGATTCCGTTGTCGGCAGTGTCTGGACCAGAACGGACGTCAGTTTGAGAACAGGTGGTGACAAAACAATGAAATGATGTTTGTAAATTCTATTACATTTTGAAGATTTAATGAATTTTAATAAACACCTACTTTACAAAAAGTGTAGATACATTTTTTTTGGGACACGCTGTATATCAATCAAAATGATGATTCAAGAACTTAGGGAGAAAAAGAGACCGTGAATTTCTCCACAAATGTAGATGTTTCAGTAACAGTGTGTCTATCAGCCTCCAGACCTGAGTGTTGCGCCGTTTTCCTAGAACTGACGTTCTGCGAGTATGAGTGTTTCATACTTCAATACACACTCGTGATCATTAAAAAAGAAAAACTTTGAAAATAAAGAGGTGTAACCCTTGTAATGATGCCGCCATTTCCAATTTGCTTGGAGTAAGAGTGAGTTCATTTTTAGTTCTTTATGTAAATGTTCTCCTTTATCTGCAGGGTCAGACTGATTCAGGGCCATCTGCATTCCACTGAGGTCGGTTTAAAGGCTGCTGTCGGAATAAAAAAAGCAAAAACAAAGGCCAGTGCCTTTCAGATGCATACTGAGCTAAGCTGAGCCAGGCTCCGGGCTGCAGCTGAGGCATACATAATGAATGGAGTTCAGCCACATCCCCGATGATTTAACGCTTTTAGAAAATTTCTCATTCTGTGTTGGTACTTTGAAGAACAAAGAAACTTGAGCTCATTCTTCACAGTAGCACCTGCAAAGACTATAAGTCGTAGATAGAGGAAACACTGCACACCGCTGCCTCTTGTCTGGTGGTCTTTTGTTCCAGGATGCTGAGCCGACTGTAAAGTGCTCTCCAACATGCAGGAGAAAGACGAAAGCTACATAAAGGAAATACCAAACAAAACTCCTGCTAAATCTGCATCCTCTTCCAGGCGACTTCCCAGTTTATGAATACTTACGGTGTGTATCTGTTTATTTAAGACGTTCCTCTGCTTCTCATTAGCTGAAGTGTGCAGTTCGGCATTTCTTTTCAGTGCAGTTCAAGGACACAAGCGTTTTACTCTGAGTAGCTGCAGGAACATTTTTGCAACTTTTCTAATGTGTGCTGAAACTGATTTAGCCATATTTCAACAAAAAGCATAAACCCACACATGAAAAAAACAACTCATTAATCCAGTTTGAATCAGTTATGCTGTTTTTAATTTTGCAGCCACATAATTAGATTTTGCTTCATTTGTTGTTTAATGAAAACGCCTCAGTAATAGCAGCTCTCTAAAGAGATGAGATATTATCAAGTTTGAGTTCCTGTCGTTTTACAAGCACTGTTAAATAAATCTCAGAATGATTTTTAGGAAATCTGTAATGTACTGTAATATTATTGACTATTACAATCACAATATGACCTGTCATACATAGGTACATTTTTAGCATAGATGCTAACTTTGAGTTTCTTCTAACTCCTGAACAAACACATGAAATGAACTATTTTGAACATACATATTTAATTGGGGGAAAAAACGCTAATGAACAAAAAATAAATGTACTAACTATGAGAAATCAATTTTTAATTTTTTGCAGCCCATTAAAAAATTGTTTCTCCTAAATTTAATGAAAATAAGTCATTAAAAAAAAGGAAATTATCTTCAATAGTCCTCATTATTGCAGTTTTGACTTCTGTTATGTCTCTCTTTAGAAGTTTCAAGCTATATATTTATTAAACATACTCATATTTTAACAATGAAAATGTGATTCACCAATGAATTTACCTACAAATGAGACAGTGACATATAAACCTTGGCATGAAAAATATCAAATATATTATCTTTTGTAAGTTTAATACGATCTAAAAAACAAAACAAAAAAAAAAATTGCAAGGATCTCCAAACCTGCTTGGAGTATTTAGGTCAAGATCAAAGTCAGATTTATTTCTATAACACATTTACAACAGATAAAATGTGCAGTTTTCATTATTTATAGGTTATCATGATAGTATTTTACTGGTCTGATCCACTTTAGATCACATGTGTCTGTATGTGGAAACTGAATTACAATGATTTTTACACCACTGATTGTTAAAATCTTCGGTGTAATTCATTCTATGGGTCGGACTGGACCCTTTGGCGGGCCGGATTTGACACCTTATGTTTGACACCTGTGCTGTAGAAGATGACGGTGTTTCCACGGTAACTGTGGAGCCTCTGAACGTCCAAATGGGTCATAACTGATGACCATGTAAAGATGACAAACTGTATTTTACACCAATTACATGTATTGATAGGATTAGTGGATCATAAATTATTAAACATTTTAGATCAGCAGATGGTTATGGTTGTCAGTAGATGTTTGGGTCTTTATGGGTTAGAAGAGATTGAAGGTGCTCATTTAAAGTAAGTGTGAATGTGTGTTGTAACTGCAGATATTACAGTCTCTGAACTATTTTGAACATATTTGATTGGAAAAAAAAAAATGCTAATGAACAAAAACTGAATGGACTAACTATGAGAAATCCATTTTTAATTTTTTGCCACCCATTAAAAATTGTTTCTCCTAAATTTAATGAAATAAGTCATTAAAAAAAAAAAATTATCTTCAATAGTCCTCATTATAGCAGTTTTGACTTCTGTTATGTCTCTCTTTAGAAGTTTCAAGCTATATATTTATTAAACATACTCATATTTTAACAATGAAAATGTGATTCACCAATGAATTTACCTACAAATGATACAGTGACATATAAACCTTGGCATGAAAAATATCAAATATATTATCTTTTGTAAGTTTAATACGGTCTTAAAAAAAAATACATATATATTACAAGGATCTCCAAACCTGCTTGGAGTATTTAGGTCAAGGTCAAGTTTATTTCTATAACACATTTCAACAATAGTGCTGTAGAAGGATATAGGAAAAAATACAAAATGATTAATAAATTAATAATTATAATTAATTAATAAAATAAGTAATAAAAATAATAAAATATATTGATATAGAAGATCAGATACACTAAAACTGATAAAACAGATACGCAATAATTCCATGAATAAATGAATGTTTTTGTTTTTTTTTCAAACGAATGTCTAAACTTGAGAGAAAAAAAAATTTAAAAAAAGGAAAATAAAAATAAATACATAAATAAATACATACATACATACATACATACATACATACATACATACATACATACATACATAAATAAATAAATATATATATAAACCAAACAAAAAATAAAAAAAAAATATAAGCATCATCAAATCATAATATGAACAAGTTCGAAAAAGGAGCGGGCAGAAGTATGCTTTTTTTTTTTTTAATTCCCACCCCTACTCACCATGGTTGATATATATATCTGTTTGCTACATAAATATCCATATGCTTCGTAATTGTCCATATCAATAAACATATATACTACTTCCATACAAATATATACAACATACATATACCGCATAAATATCCATATTAATAAACATATACTAAATCCAAAAAAATACTAGTGCTGTCAACCTATTAAAATTTTTAATAAGATTAATCATAGGGTTGCTGTGGATTAATTTCGATTAATCACAATTAAACATCATTAATTTTTAATCAATATTAATCACGTTTCATTCTGCATGAGCAAAAAGACACAAGAAAGAAGGGAATATATGGTTGATGGTTATGGTTGTCAGTAGATGTTTGGGTCTTTATAGGTTAAAAGAGATTGAAGGTGCTTATTTAAATTAAGTGTGAATGTGTGTTGTAACTGCAGATGTTACAGTACAGCACAGGTGTCAAACATGTGGCTCGGGGGCCAAATCCGGCCCGCCAAAGGGTCCAATCTGGGCCGTGGGATGAATTTGTGAAATGCAAAAATTACACTGAATATATTAACACTCAATCCTTTTACTTTAGGGACCATATAAAGCCTTACTTTAGTCTGAAGTGGGTCAGATCAGTAAAATACTACCATAAAAACCTACAAATAATGACGATTCAAAATTTTTCCTCTGTTTTAGTGTAAAAAAGTTAAATTACATGTAATTGTGTAAATTTCCAAACTTGCCTTTCACAAAAAATATGAAAAACTAGAAATGTCCTAAGAGAAGTAAGTGCAATTTTACTAATATTCTGTCAGTTATTAAAATATTTTGTAAATTTCCAGATCCATTGTCATTTGTAAGTTGTAATACACATTTACAAATGATAAACGGAGGCAAAATATAGTTAAAATTAGGGCTGTGTATTGACAAGAATCTGGCTATATGATACAAATCACAATACTAGGATCACAATACAATATATCCTGATATATCACAATACTGTTAAAAAGGCAATTTTTTTTTTACAGGTTTTGTTTATTTTTTAAACGATTATTTTCTGGAAGAATGGAATTACACCAGAAATATGCACAAATACTAAACATATTTTTATTTGATCCCCACAGGATCTAATGCTATATCACAAAATGTTCCTGCGTTCAAACTGAAATTCTGTTTTACAGACATTACAGTTTAAGATCTTGTTCAAATGTTCATATTTTATTAGTTCAGAACTAACATCAGAACATTATTTTAGTTCAATCCCAACAAAGGAACTAACATTATTTAATAATACAGTGTTAAATAATCATAAATAAAATATAAACAAAAAAGAAAGACAAAAAACCTAAAATTAACCTGCTCAATATCTGCATTTGAAAAAGTACCTAAAAATGTCGTACAGTACTTTTTAATATTGATACAGTATTGTGAAATGAAGTATCACAATATATTGCAGAACCGATATTTTCTTACAGTCCTAGTTAAAATTGCACTTATTTTTCTTAATAAATTTCAGTTTTTTTCATGGTTGTTCATATTTTTAAAAGGATAGTTTATAGATGTAAACATTTTCATAATGTAACTTTACTTTTTTCACTATAAAATACATTGAAATGTTTGGAGTTGGCATTATTTATTAAGGATGCACCAATACCACTTTTTTCCAGACCAAGTACGAGTACTTACATTTGAGTACTTGCCGAAACCGAGTACTGATACGAGTACTTAATAATCTCATTCCAGTTCTTAGTTCCTTTTGTAAATGTGCTTTATTGTCGTTGTCATTAGTCTGACTGGAACAAAGTGCTGCTACTGACATTTAATGTGTTGGAATGAGCATTTGACAATAAATCCACCAGGGGGCGCCGCTCTGAATTAACCATACTGGACAAATACCACGAAGAAAAGTAAAGTTTTTTGAGAAGAAGAAGAAGAAAGTCAGTAATAACAAACATGGAGACGACAGAGGCAACACTAATGTGATACTAATATTGCAGCGTTTTTGCTGGTAAGGTTTAGAAGCTTAGCTTCAGCAGGAAGAGAAAAGAGAAATGAGTGATAAGTTTCGTTTTCACTTCTGTTGGTGGCGGTCCAAACCGCTCCGTACACCCGCTGGTATTCTCATTCTGTTTACGCATCCGCCAGCACCTGGAAAACGGATAGAATGTACGCAGAGGACGGACAGAACGCTGCGTCCGTATCTGTCTGTCTTTAATGTTACTTGCAGTCAGCGTTACTTTTATCACCGTCATTTATTTGGTTAAATCTCCACACTCCACACACATTATTCCACCGCCACTGAAGTGTGAATGTCACATGGCTGTAAGTGGTATCAGTGCATTTGTATCGGATATCTTTTACGAGTACGAGTACACACACTGAGTATCGGAGCCGATGCTGATACTCGTATCGGTACCGGTGCATCCCTATTATTTATACATTATTATGTTATTAACCCATAAAGACCCAGTGCTACTTTTTGCAGCAGTTCCCAAATGAAATTTTCTGTCTGTTTAATCGTTCCTAAGTGAATTATCACCAATTATTATAATATTATCCTCTGTATTTTGTATTTTTCCTTGTAAACCATGTATTTTCCTCTATTTAATTTACTATATTTAATTTAGATGTTCATGAAAACTCAGTTTATTCTAAGGTTATTACATCAGAGCTGAGAAAACTGAAGAAAAAATGCTTTTTTTTTCAGTAAAATCTGTCATTAAGTGAATTTAAACCAAGTGTGTTCATCCACTGTCATTGATGAAACTCCATGGGTTTTACTGGTGAATCAATGTTGTAGAAGATGACAGTGTCTACATGTTCACTATAGAGCCTCTCAACGTCCAAATGGGTCATATCTGATGACCATGAAAAGATGACAAACTGTATTTTACACCAATCCAATGACAGTGGATGGAGATGCTTGGTTTATGTTCAGGTAATGATATATTTTATGTTTATGTTTATGTTTATGCATTTGGCAGACACTGTTTTCCAAAGCGACTTACAGGGGATTTTACTGAAACTCACTTTTTCCTCAGTTTTCTCTGTTTCTGATGTAATAACTCACAGCTTTAATCTGAGCTTTTATGAACATCTTCATGATCAGTGAATTAAATAGAGAAAAGTACCTGATTTATACTGATAAAATACAAAATATAGAGGATAATACTATAATAAATGGTGATAAATCTCTTAAGAAAGGTTAAATATAGAGAACATTTATTTGGGAACTGTCACAAAAGTAACACTGGGTCTTTATGGGTTAATTTACTGGTCCGGCCCACTTCGGATCATATTGGAAGGATGTGGCCCCTGGACTGAAGTGAGTTCGACACCCCTGCAGTCCAGTATTTCACCGATGCTGAACTGCAGTAACTGACTGATCTGCTGTTTTCTGTGTCATCATCCGATATAAAGCTACACAGTGTAAAGAAGTACCTTTGCCAGGCTGATCCCACCAGGGACCTTGTAGGGGACGTACTTCCTGTAGATGTGTCCTACCCTGGAGCAGGGGATGTCCTCCATCCGCCCTCCGCACATCCACACCTACAGTACAAAGACAGAGGAAGAGGAAATGCCTCCTTAGACTGGATCGATGCATTTGAAGCTTTACGTGTTCAAAAAGAGAAAAGGAAGGAGGTGAGGAGGAGACTGATGACAACCGCAGATTTAGAAATGTGGGATACAGAAGGGAAAATTCAGAGAGAGAATAACAATGATGAAAGGATTTCATAGAACAGTGGAAGAAGTTTTGATCCACAGGACTGAATTTAACCCTTAAACACCTAGAACTTCTATATGGTTACTTCTAAATGATTTTCCCTCAGCATTTAACCTCTTCTCAATCATTTATTCATGAGATCATTGCAATATTATCCTCTGCAAATTGCGTTTTTCTTTGTTAAGCTTTTTTTTTTTTTTTTTTTCAAGATTCCATTTTATCGTTGTAGTATAGACAGAGCATACACAACGTAACTGTGATGTGGTTATTATCGTTAACGAAAACTAACGAAATGACGAAAACTAGAATTGCAAAAACATTTTCGTTAACTGAGATAAATAAAAAATATAATTAAAAGAAAAAACGATAACTAACCGAAACTGTATTGTGTGCTTACAAAACTAACTAAAACGTATAAAAAATTATAGATAAAACTGCCTTAGTTTTCGTCTTTGTCAATGTCGGATTGATATGAAATCAATTTATTTCCCTCAAGCAATTTTAGCTGCTGGCACCATATGATATTTAACGGTTCGTCACTTCTCATCGCTAGTGGTTTAGAGTCGTCTTCTCATCCCCACTCTACCTGGAAACATGGAGACTAAAGTTGGGAGAAAGCAGCAGAGTCCTGTCTGGGATTTATTTGAATTTGACAACGAAGAAGAAAAAAAGATATAAAAAAAAAACTAAAACTAAACTAAAACTAAGCATTTAGAAAAGAACGAAAACTAATAAAAACTACCAAACCTGCTCAAAAAACTAATTAAAACTAACTGAATTAGAGAAAAAAAAAAGTCAAAACTAAATAAAACTGAACTATAATGAAAAATCCAAAACTATTCTAATCTTGATAGAGACGGTACTTTTTAGTTGTTTTTTGACCAGACAGCCCGGTGTCGGAGCTAGTTCCTGCACCAGTTAGACTGGGAACTGAGGTGTTTGCTTGTGAATGGCTCGTGATCATACCATTATGTGAACCCATGACGCATCCTAAAAAACACCACAACACGAAGTGGCTATTTACACAGTACTGTGGCACGAAATATCAGTTTGTCTATTATCAAAGAGCCAATCAGCACCTTTGTTATATCATGTCTAGATTGGCAACTTACATCCCAAAAAGTACCAAGGCAATTATACAGCGAATACGCCACATCAAAACACTGTGGACATTGAGCTCACTCGGTAATGTACCAGACTTTTTTTGAAAGATTTTCAAAGGGGGTGGGGTGGGGTGGGGGGTGTAGGTAAATCCGACACTGATATAAATCAGCCGCTGGGACAACATTCAGAGTGCAGAATTCCACATGACCACAACACTCAATACACTGAAGTGACACAGAACTGAAGTCACACGGCACACTGCTGCATCTTATGCCTCGTTTCCACTACGTGGTACCGGCTCGGCTCGGTTCAACTCGACCTTTTTGTGTTTCCTTTATGAAAAAGGACCTGGAATCTGGTACCCGGTACTAGTTTTTTTGTATCACCTCCACCGAGGTTCTAGGACTGGAGACCAGATACTAAAATGTGACGTATAAACACTGCAGACCACTGATTGGTCAGAGAGTCGTCTCTGTGAACCACCGTTTTACAAAAAACAGATGTGGAAGTTTACAGTAAATACAGCGGTAGGTTAATCCACATGATAACAGCCCGCAAAACCAGGAGATTCAGTCTTTGGTGGCCGACGTAAAAATTCAGTATGAGGTTGACGAGGCAACACGCAACAAGCAAGTTTATCAGCAACTCTGAGCAGACGACACTGAAGTAATGCGTCACATCGCTATGACGTCCAGGTACTGTAAAGTCTGTAGTATCCTCTAATGGAAACGGTCTCCAGGAATAGGACCTGGTACCTGAGTCGAGTCGAGACGAGTCAAATCAAGCCAGTTCCACGTAGTGGAAACACAGTATAACATGTAGCTCCGCCCACCTCCTCCAGCCTCCAGAGCAAAGAACACCACAAAACAACATATAGAGTATTTAGAACAATAATTCCTGGACCAGGAATTATTGTTCTAAATACTGGTCCGGCATCGAAATGTGGTTCAACTAAACTCATCATAAACACAGTAGAATATCAAAGGGTGCTTCATATACTTTATAAAGTTACCCTTGGCAAAGCAAATTTGTTCAGCACTGGGAGGAACCAGACTACCATTCTGCTGTTAGGACGCTGGACAAGACAAGTAGGAAAAAAAAAAAAAAAGTAGTGTGAGATACTCCCTGGTAAAATGTCTAAATAAAAAAGGATACACAAGCAAAGGTGTCAGAAAAATGGGCAATGATGACTGGGAGTACAGTTGGTGTCGGCTGCTGCCTTATCGGTACAGACAGCTGCCTGTCAGCCAGCTGAGCCCATTAAAAAAAAAAAAAAAAGAACAATAATTCCTGTTCAAATCAATATACTATCACTAACTTGTTGTTTCTTCCATCACTTGCCACAGCACTGTGGTAGCAACATGCACAAAAGAATGCACTGAAGTACACACCAAATATCACCACAGTACTGTGGCAACAAGAGGATAATGAGTAAAAAAGAAAAAGAACAAAAGGATAATGAGTTCATGGAACAGTATCCATGAGTGGCTCTAGTACAAATGCTAACATTTGACTGGTCTGTGGCAATAGACAAACCAATATTTTGTGTAGCCATTGCTAAAAAAAAAAAAAAAAAAACTCACCAGAAGTCACAATTTAAAGGGTTATTTTGCAAATTTTTCCTCTGGGGGACCATGCCCCTGGACCCCCCTCATGTTGCTAGGTTACCAACACAGCACCGCTGCGACAAACATTTCTCATCATTTTTTTTTAACACTACTTCTTTAACAAATCTGCTTTTCTGTTTCCCTTTGTATTCATTGTCACAGTCCTGCCAGAAAACCTGTGAAACACGAGAACTCTTTCACTTCGCTGTCTCGCCAGTGTGAAGAACAAAACTGTTGCATGTGGTTCTCAGCTGTAGAACACAATAAATAGTGTTCCTGTCTGGATATTTACAGTCCTACATATAGAATTTCAATGTGACACCGCATCAGGCTGGAAGACGAGTGAAATGTTGTGTTTCTATGACTGCTGATCGGAGCTGCATCCCATAATACCTTTAACTGACACAAAATCCCAAATGGAAAAAATGTGGCCAAAATTCAGAACGGCATTCTTCCTGCTGGGTTTTAGGTATGGTTCCTGAAATAGCACATTTACCTACCAGTGTCTAGTTCCACTTGTCTGCTGTCTATTTCCAGTGAGCAGGGCTGATAGTGAAGGATGGTATCCATCTGACTAATGCACTTTTACCTCTGTGTGGCGTTCAGGGACGTGCTTTCACTTCCTGAAGCTCAAGGTAGAGAAAATGAGGAGGATTTTCTCCCTAAAAACTGCTTCTCCCAGGTTTCTGCCTTGCCCTTTTGGATCTTATATAATACTAACAGCCTAATAAGAATAAAATATGCCTCATGTAACCGCTGCAATCAGAGCGGAATGAACTGGGGAGGGCCGACATGGGGGTAACATTAGGTCACATAGAGTATTAAAAAATAAATAAATAAATAAAAATAAAGTAAGTGCTCTGTGGGCATTAGACATAAAGAGATTCAAGAACTGCTGAACTCCTAAATGGAATGGAATAATGAAAAATAATAAATAAATAAATCCTCCCTCATAGCCTGTTCTGGAGCCATCTTCAGCATCTTAATATAAAAATCTGGTAAGTATAATTCCAACAGAATGGGTCATTTACTGCACATATATGAACAATAGTTACATTCTAATTCAATGCTTTGAGGATGAACTACACATATCTTATCAGATCAGTGTCCCTGTAAATAATTAAGGAGGAATCACTGGTCAGATTGATTTTAATAAGACTAAACAAATATTATCCATGGAAGTGTAGATATAAGTGCACTATCGGGCAGGTTGTGGTGTTTTATTAACCCTATAACGCCAAATGTGTCATATTTGATACACGAGTTTTGAAGCCCTCTACATGATCAGTGTGATTTTTTTTTCTTGAAAATCCTGATGTATACAATTAGATACATACAATACACAGATAATCCACCAGGGGGGAGGAATTTGTTCACCAGAGGCCTTTCCAGTGACACTACAAGACTGTCATTAATGAAGAAGGAGGAAGAACTTTGACAATTTTGAAAAGGAATTACCAATTTGTTAGACATGTTTGTGTTGTATTATGTTTTTGTCTGTTCAAAAATAATATTTGAACATTGAGACCTGATGTATCAAATATGATACAAAATTTAAATTCATACATGGAAATTGATATTTGAAAAAAAAAAAAAAAAGTTTGGGTTGTTCAGAAGGGTCAATAATGGCTCTGGTTTCAAAGAACTGGAATTTTCTGTCAATGATTTAATTATTCAGGCTTTATAATGTTAATGAGGAAGGAGACAGAACTTTGCCAATTTTGAAAAGGAATTACCAGTTTGTTAGACATGTTTGTGTAATATTACAGTTTTGTTCAAAATAATAATATTTGAGCACTGAGACCTGATGTATCAAATATGATACAAAATTGATACGCATACATGGAAATTGATATTTGAAAAAAAAAAAAAAAAAAAAAAAAGGGTTGTTCAGAAGGAGTAATAAAAGCTCCAGTTCCAAAAACACTGCAATTTTCTGTCAATGATTTAATGGTTCAGACTTTAAGGAATATTGAACTTGAAAGTGGAATCACATAAAACTATATTGTGGCATGGATGGAAGATTAGCAGAGTGTTGACTCAAAGGTAAGTACCAACACAGATTGTGCTTTTAATTTGGCAAACAGGAAGTTAAGCGTTGGAATAGACAATCACAAATACAGATTAACAGGATAGCCATTGTGGGGCCTATGGCTGTGACTCATGGTGCAGTTCTACAAAAATACAATAATAAACACAAAAAGGCCAATAAACATTGTCATACACACATTAACCATTTCATGCATGAATTATGAGAACATTAATTAAGACTTTTTTCTTTATTCCTCTTCAGGCATTTAAAAAAACAATAAGATTATTATTATTATTATTTTTTTTTTTTATGTAACTATTTTTCATGGAGTTGCAAAAATGTGTGTTGAATTTTTAAAGTAAAGAAACGTGTATTTACTGATATACTGTGTGAAATCTATGAAATAAAAACATTTAATGCTGCTAATTTGATGTTTTCTCACATTTTAACATACACTACAAATAAAAAGTTATGGATATTTTACATTTTTTGGGCTATTTTTTTCAGTTGGGATTTTTGCACAACACATTTTACTTTTTGTGTGTGAACTGAAACAAATTTTTTTATTGACCATAGTTTTATTTACAAATGGCAAAAATGATCAAAAAAATTACAAAAAAAAAAAAAAAAAAAAAAAAAAATAGAGATATCCTTAACTTTTTGTTTGTAGTATACTCTAATACTAGTCATTACTCACTTCATGGAGATAATATGCCAAAAAAAAAACAAACAAAAAAACAATTGTTAATTACATTCTAATAACAATGACAAGGAATTAATTTACACTCGAACATGTTAGATCGGGTTTATCAAGAACAGCAAAGTTACAGTAATGTTTTTAACTGCAGTGTATGGGATGATGCATAAGCGTCCAGTGTTTTGGCTGATATGAAACTAGAACAAAACCCATGAATATACAAGAGAACAGCTGGAGAATAACTGTCCACTGTAGCGAGCACTATGCATGAAAGGGTTAAGTTATAACTAGGGCTGGGCAAGTTAACGCGTTATTACCGTGTTAACGCATTCATTAAATAACACCGACAATTTTTTTAAATCTCACATTAATGCCGATTTATTATAACTCATATTATTCTTTTCCTGCTTGTGTGCGTGTAGCGATTAGCTCGGCAGATAGACAACAGGTTTACCAAGAAAAGCTGGACGCCCAAAACTTCTCTCCAAATCTTTTACTTGAGACTCACTGTAAAACTGCAACATACAAACAAAATATGTCTGAGTTCTGTTCATTGCATTAGTGCATTTACATGGCATTAGTCATTTAAATGAATGGGAAGAAGATCGCTAGCTCGATGCTAACTTGAATGGGAAAATCCATAGACACGCTAACGATTAACATTTACAGATTAACTTAAGATTTGGAACGTCTTTTTATCCAGCAACAAAGGTTCACATCAGAGATATTTTATACTATTCATTCTTACAACAATAAAATACTCACAGACAAACGTTTTTGGGGCCATACAAACTGAGTGAAAGAAACGTGTCTGTTAGTTCCTTCTTATGTCCGAACTGACTACGGTAACACCGCAAGGACAAAACATACGTTAGTGCAACTTATTCCGACCACTAGAGGGCCCCCTTTGCTTACTTTGAACAACTGAACATCACATATTATTGGGCTTATTAGTATAAGTACTTATTAGTGGACTTAAGACTCCTGTCAATCACTCACAACCGGAAATAAACTGGTGTGGACATAAACATGGAGAAAAGTACCGGTCTTTTCCATGGACATTTTCATTTTAAATGTCTTCAGATGGTGGGGTTGAAAAGGACAAAGTTGTTTGTAAGCACTGCAATGTGGAATTTTTTTTTTTTTTTATCACCGGAGTACTTCCAGTCTGAAATATCACTTAAAGGCAATACACACTTTTGATGCCGGCAACCGCCCCCCCCCCCATATAACTATTCGATTAATCGTGATTAATCGCACAAATCCATGTGATTAATTTCAATTAAAAATTTTAATTGCTGCCCAGCACTAGTTTTAACTAGAGATGTCCGATATTGGCTTTTTTGCCAGAAACCGATATGCTGATATTGTCCAACACTTAATTTCCGATTTCAATATCTACTGATATCGCTGCCGATATATGTGGGGTATTAAACTAATTTTAGGTAACATCACATATCTCCTGTCATGGAATTAACACATCAAGCCAAATTTTATTGTGATGCCCCATTGGATGCATTCTCAAATGCAACAAGACTTTCAAAATGTAAACACTGTCTGTGCAAAGAATACATACTTCAACTTAAGTTGTGGAAAAAATGCCATATTTATTTATTTTCTCTCCCTCCCTCCATGAGTCTATTACAGTGTGGCAACTCTGCTGTACAATTTTGAAAACTGCACATTTCTTTCAGCTACAAACAATGCTTCATTTACGCGTCGGTAAATGCTGGCGAAATCAAGGCATTATTTTATCGGTTTTAATTATAGGAAAAAAAAAAAACGATAATGATATTCACCGATATTACACTTTTATGCCAATATTGGGCCGATAATATCGGTGGGCCGATAATATCGGTGGGCCGATATTATTGGACATCACTAGTTTTAACTAATACTAACACAACAACCCCACTGAACTCTTGCACATAAAAATAACACATTTACAACAACATGCCCACTACCCACAATGCACTGTGGCAAACATGCCACAATATGTTAAAAGTGAATGAAAAGCCTCATACAGCTCTGGAATTAGGTTACTCTTTGTCAACCCATTAAATGACATATTACTCACCTTTTTTCTCAGTTCAGTCCCTTTTTGATAAATCGGTTGTATTTGGCTTTGAATTACTGACGTTAAACACACTTTAGTCTGTCTGCAGTGTTTATGAAACAGGACTAGATGCTTCAGGATAAAGAAGGCTCATTGTTGTCTGTACATTTCTGCTGCTGTTCAAAGACTATTTAATAGATTTAAGACCCACTAATGTGCTTTAAATACCTCCCTCTCATTTCCTCTTAGTGGTCTTTCTTTCACTGCCCTTTCTAACGCATACGCTGATAAATCCTTCAGCTGCAACAAAGACCAAAGTGATAATGTGTTTTCAGAGTTTACAGTGGGGTGAGAAAATCTTGAGCGAGAGAAAAGAAAAGAAAAAAGAGTCGCAGACATAGAAGGCGAGACAGAAGGAGGATTTTGTTTTTGACAACAGCTAAATGAAAAGCTGATTTAAACACGAAAACAAATGATGGAGGTAAAGTTTGGAGAGAGAGAGAGAGAGAGAGCTGTGCAGAGCGTCCAAATAGTTCCGGCAGCGTAAAGTCCTTTAGCATGGAAATGAGATTTATGCAGTTTCAGGTAAGAGTCGGGCTGAGTGCACATGCACTGTAAAAAAAAAAATTTGTGATTTAACAGAATTTTCACAGTTTATTTTACAGATTTTTCCTGTATTTTTAAGATACAGGAAAATATCAACGAAATTACAAAAATAGACTGCGATTTTGCATGTCAAATGTAAAATAACATGAAAAAACTGTAACTGTGAAGAACCATAATTTCAACCTTCATCTATTATTGCAGGACATAACAAGACTTTATTACTTCTGTGAAATTAAAAAAGAAATTTAAAAAACAAAACAAAAACATATATATATATATATATATATATATATATATATATATATATATATATACATATATATATATATATATATATATATATATTGTGGTTTGGTGGCACAATTGTAACGTGTGTGTCAAGTTGAGCGTGCGGACACGACAACCTGAGCATGCAGGGAGAGGGAGGTTGAGCGAGAGAGGGAGGGGAAAGTGAGCGAGCGCAGCGGTCTGTTTGTGCGCCACGGAAAGAATTTGTGAGAGAACATTATGAGTAAAACTAACATGCAAACGCATTTATGGAGCACAATATCGATTTTTGTTTGCTCAAGCGTAATTTCTTTTTGAAATATAATTGACGTGCTCGCAAAATATATTTTTATGTGCTCAAAATCTCTAATTGTGTGCTCAGAATCTATCGTTGCTCGCTCAAGAAACTGGCACAAATATAATTCCATAATAAAGCGGGTTCAGAAAATGAATGAATGAATTAATATTTAAAAATAGTGGTGTATGTGCTTTAGCGTATCCTAGTGGTGATATGTGTTTACAGTGCAGCTGACTTGCAACCAACAAATGATTTCACTGCAGTCTGCTCTACATTAAAATATTTAACTGCAGAACAAAAAACAAACCGACACGAGAACAGTTAGAACCAATGCAAACTTTTGTCTGCTCAGAATTGATCACAGCACACCCTACAGTCTAGCCCTGACATGGTGAGTTCAATCTGCTTCTGTTTGCATTACTTTCATCTAATATGAGTGCATTCAATAAAATCTGGCTGGAGGGAAAAAAAAAAAAAAAAAAAAAAGAGACATTTTTGGCCAAATCTGCAAAGAATGGATTGTGATTGTAATTGCAAAGCATTTAGCCCACAATCTGCTCTAGTATTTTAGATCTATTCACAAAAGATTTAGCATTCATGTTCCACCGCCTCAAACTTGGCCGTAAGCCTGAAATACTGACATGCAGACAGATTGGTCTGTAAAGAAAAGTGCAGCACATAAAATCATAAAATGCAGTTCTTTAAGTAGCAGCTATGTACGCACACAGAAAAAAACAACTTTCAGATATTTTGTGTCTAAAACCTCATCTACTGTCATGTCCGTCTGCAGCTGTTAAACCAGTGGTTCCCAAACGTTTTTGGCTCATGACCCCATTTTAACATCACACATTTCTGGTGACCCCAGACATTCACAGACATTTTTTTTTTTGCAAAAATTAATTAGTTTTTGATCATGTGATCGTTTGCTATACTATGTTGCAAATAACAACATTAATTTAAGATGACATTTAGTCTAGATAGTGTGTATTATTATAGACAGAGGCAGTAAATCCAGGTGTAGATTACTGCACAAAGGGAGAATTTGATTTTCCTTGGTCAGGATATGTACAGTCAGTCCAGCTTGGATTTCCAAGGCTGACAATTAATACTGAACAAACAAGAACTCAAACTATGAATTATGAAAGAGCTGCAGCATCTGAAACCGACCACAATGAACATTTGACAGATAAACAGAACCACAGTGCTTCAGTTTCAGCTTCACAGTTTGTCATGTCTTTTAGAGATTGGGATTGTCTCTGTCAACTCACCATATATTTTTTTATTAGTACGTTTTTATTTTTATCATTTACTAGAAATTTCAGGCAACCCCACATGGGGTCCTGACCCCAAAATTGAAAAACACTGGAATAAAGTCTAAAGATTACACTGAGTTACAAAAAAATGTTTTTTCCAATTTGTCTAGGTTTTTTCAACTGAATTCGGACCATTTTGCACCGCTAAATCCAAAAATGACATCTGTTTTTCTCAATCAGGTCAGGTTTTTTTGCTAATTTGATTTTGAAAAATTTGATCTTCTCACAAAATTGATTACATTTTTGTGACTTTATCAGTTGATTTTTGTATATAGTTCTCACCCGAAATAGGTTTTAAGAGAAAAAAAAATCATTTTCTAACAGGATTCCTGTTAGGTACAATGGTGTATTCACCGCAGATGTAGCAGAATACGTCAGGCTTATTTTTGCAAGATCTTCTAGTCGAAGCCATTTCATTCACCTGTAATATTAAAAAAACACATTAATCATAAATTGGCAAAAGTAAAATCTTCAGAACTCGTTTATTGCAAGAAATATGAAAGAATTTTGTATCATATGATGTGAAAATGCCCATAAATGTAAGCAAAAATGTTAAAAAGCCAATATGTAGCATAGTTCAGAAAGTTGACCTGATTGAGCAAAATTAATGTGATTTTTGGATTCAGCACACCAAAATTATCCTAAATCAGCTCAAAAAACTTAAACAATAAATTTGTTGTTGACCAGTGTTATTGTGTATTCACATCTATATTATGGTATATCTAAGTTTTCTTCTTCAATTAAACTCATAGCTGCTTATTAGAAGAACAGAATATGTATTGTGATTGTCTCTCTCAACTCACCATATATTTTTTTATTCGTAAGTTGTTGTTTTTTTTTTTTTATCAATCACTAGAAATTTCAGGTGACCCCATTGGAATTCCAGGCCCCAAGGTTGGAAAAAAAAAGCCCTAATCCATTCCCTCTCATTCTTTGGAAGTGTTCTTTTCTACAGTTGCAACTTGCATTTACCCAGATTGTTTCTATGTTTATTACTAAGACATTTGATGTACCATCTGTGGCTATAATTTATCTATGAAAAATAACTATAACAAATGTATGATAGAATAATGCAAACACACCCACAGATTACAGCGGAGGACTTCAACAGCCTGAAGAACTGGAGTTGCAATGCTCAACTGGGCAATTCTCAACTCAACTTTCTCTTCCAAAGTTTTTGCGTTAAATGGGGCTTGTACAATTTCTTAGCAAGGTTGCACAAACCAGATAGATGCAATTACAGCCAGTGTCTTTGTTTCTTTTACTTTTCTCAGACAACCAGAGATATTAAAGAAGCTTTTAAGGTTTGCAAAAAGAAAAAAAAAAGTGCTGACATTTTCAAACAGAAGCCAAAAACATACTGACTAAATTTCTCTAAAATAAGAAGTTCTTCATCAGGCGTGAGCAGAATTATTAACATAAATATTATCGCATTACTTAAAGCTTGACTGGCTTTACTGTGAATACCCTTTCATACAGGGTGAGTCAGAAAAAACGCTCTTTCCATTCAAAGAAATTGTCCTGCTAAAACGGAAACACTGATTTTTCTTTTGACCATACAGTCATATTGATGTGGTTATTGAGCATGTCTGGTGATGTAGTCATAGATTTATTGCATTGCATAAGAGAGAGAAGGTCCATTGTTTATTGGGCACTGAAATACCTGCCAACACAATGTATGCCACAGTGAACAAACTTGAAATTGACAACAATTACAGGAGTCGGGGCTTTGCTTTCACACTCAGGACATAGGCCTACATGACAGTTATCGTTATCGAGTTATCGTGCAACAGCGATTGCAGGTATTATTTCCTCATCGAGTTGTCTGTTTGGGTCAGGAGAGAGAGTGGCCACCTAGATCCCCAGACTTGACCCCCCTTGATTTTTTCTTGTGGGGGTATCTTAAAAACCGTGTGTATCAGACTGTTCCACAAACTCTTCAGGAACTCCGAAATCGCATCACGGCTGAAATCCAAGCCCTACGACGAACACGAATGGCGAGAAGAGCTGTGTTAGAGATGCGACAACGAGCACAGATTTGCATCAATCTGAATGGTAGCCAGGTTGAAGGTCGTGCCGGACGACTTCGTTGAGACGAAACATTTTGATGGCGAGTAAACATGCTGTAATGGTTGACAATTTCAATTTCATTCACGGTGGCATAAACTGTGTTGGCAGATATTTCGGTGCACAATAAACAATGGACATTCCCTCTGTTATGCTATGCCATAAATCAATGATTCAATCGCCAGACATGCTCAATAACCACATCAATATGACTGTATAATCAAAAGAAAAATAAGCATTTCCATTTCAGTGGTACAATTTCTTTAAATGAAAAGAGCGTTTTTTCTGACTCACCCTGTATACTGTATAAATGCAGAACTGTGCAGATGTGCAATTTTTTTTTTTTTTTTTTTTTTTTTTTTTTTTTTTTTTAGTTTTTATCAGTTACTAGAAATTTCAGGCGACCCCATTTGAATTCCAGGTGACCCCACATAGGGTCCCAACCCCAAGGTTGAAAAACACTGTATTAACCTTCCTCTTGTGTTAGGGTCGGCACCGACCCATTTCAGGTTTTAAATGTATAAATTAACCACCACCAAATTTGATCTTTTCTGGTTTTTATTGTGTTTTATTGCATCTCGTTTTTATTTATTTGATCTTACCTATTTTATTTACTTATCCATGCTGCTATACCGATGAATGGTGGAACACTGCGCACTTTTTGTCCTGTCTTTTTGTCCTGTCTGTAAGCGTGATCAAGTGCCTGTCTTGCATGTTTAATATATGTGTTGAGGTAATGCCAAGGCAATCACCTAGACTGCAAAACAAATCTACCTACGGGTATAAATAAAGTAACCTTGACCTTGACCATATAAAATTTGTTCATTGCATCAAGGCTTTTTGACTTTGTCTGGGATCTCTATTTGAACAAAATAATCCTTTTTTTTTTTACTAAATTATTAAAGGCACTGGTTGAAATTATGATCTTTGTGTTGTTAGGGTCGTTTTCGACCCAGTTACAGGGTGGGGAAGCAAAATTTACAATATTTTGAGGCAGGGATTGAAAGACAGTGTATGACCAATTAGTTTATTGAAAGTCATGAGAATTTATTTGCCACAAGAAAATTGACATAATAGAAAATGTTTTTATTCTGTGTCCTCCTTTCTCAATAACTGCCTTCACACGCTTCCTGAAACTTGCGCGAGTGTTCCTCAAATATTCGGGCGACAACTTCTCCCATTCTTCTTTAATAGTATCTTCCAGACTTTATCGTAATAGTTTTGCTCATAGTCGTTCTCTTCTTTTCATTATAAACAGTCTTTATGGACACTCCAACTATTTTTGAAATCTCCTTTGGTGTGACGAGCGCATTCAGCAAATCACACACTCTTTGACGTTTGCTTTCCTGATTACTCATATGGGCAAAAGTTTCTGAAAAGGTATGGATAATAGTGTTAGGTATGATTATGACATCAATATATGTTTGGTTTCAAAACAATTGACGTAGTGCCTGCTGAGAAAAAAACAACTAAATGTTCATTGTCAATTTTGCTTCCCCACCTTGTATAAAAATAAGATTATGAAGCAATAATTAGAGTCAAAACTGAAATCCTAAGTGCACTTTCAGCCAACACACTGACAGTCAGCTCCTCTGCCAATCATGTCAGCTTCTGGGGATTCTCATTTTACCCTGTTATCCAGTCCATCTGCACAAAAACAAAACAAGCAAAGACGGGCATGTCCACACGTGAGGTCAATTCAGTTTAGAGTTGGTGACTTGCAGAGTGCACATCGAGGGGTATAGTGACAAAAAAAAGGCCCAGAGGATCACACCAAAAACATTAAAACGAATATTTTTACGGATAAGGAAGTCTGACAAGGTAACCAAGAGATGAGAAACAAATTAATGATGGATAATTGTTTTTAGTGTATTTTACAGCTGATTTAAGACATGGGTCAAAACAGATCGGTTAACATAAGAGATGGTAAGAGAAAGCTAACACAAGAGGAAGGTTAATGTGAAACGACTTCTAACTAATGTCCAAATCTTAAATAATGTTCAGGCATCACTGAAGGTATCTGGTATTCACATTAGCATTAAAGTTAATTTCCCCTGTTCAGGTGTTTTTATGATAAAAGGGTTGTGCACCTTTAGTCACATGGTCTAATACAATGCTAGATCAGTCAGGATCATGCGTGTTCTTTAGCTGCTAATCTGATATTCTGGATTTAAAAGCTAAAGTGTAGGTAATAAGGATGGGCGATACTGGGAATTTTGGTATCAATCCGATACCATGTAAATACAGGATTAGTATTACCGATACTGATACTTGACTTTTGTCGTTCGTTTTTCAACTAATTTTATTAAAAATATGTAACATTTAGCACGTTTAATCTCTGACTCAGATCATTTCTAAAAAAAAAAAAAAAAAAAGTAGACCAGTGCTACAGTTAACACCACCTTTCTGTAGATTTTAACCCTTTAACCCCTGAGATATGATTCCAGGTAAAGGTGCTGCTGTGAATCTGCATTTGTTTCAGTGTCATAAAAGCTGCTGTGAGTATGTGCTTGTGTTTCTTTTCTTCAGTGTTTTTTTTTTTTTTTTTTGTCCATTTTAGGGACAAAACATGGTGGAATTAGAGAAAAAAAAAAACAAAGAGAGGAATTAAAGTTTGTTTTTACTACATAAGGCGTTCAGAATGTACATCAATAAGAGATTTAGGATGTTGAACATGAACTGTGAACTGGAACACACTGAACAAAAAAGATTTGAATTTGGGCCGGGTAATTTTTTGTTTTTGAATTATCCACAACAATATGATCATGGTAGAACAGTCATACAAACAGACTCAACAATTAAACAATTTTCTTCAATAATTACAGCATATTTATCAATACAACATTATCCATAAACAAACGGCCCTCATTGTCATTATTAATTCTTTCCCCGCCATTGACGAGATATTCTGTCAAATCCGTGTTTTCACTGTTATGCTGTAGTTGAAGCTGTTGCGGATCGTGTGAATTACTTTCCTTAGTCCAAAAACAAACAATTAAGCAGCTTTTTCACAAAAATGAAGGACCGGGTTTAACGTTTTCGTACTGGAATCATCGTATCCCATAGCAACGCATACAGCGCCAGTCACTGTGAATGAGGAAATGCAGGAACCGCGTGCAGTTTCAAACGCCTTAAAAATGATTACGGAGACAGAGTCTGACAATTCAATATATGATGGAACTACAGAAGAACCATTTAGAGACAGGAACGGAGAAATAGAAGGTGAGGGAGACGGACACGGAACACAGGAAACACGGAGGCACGGGTCCGACACGGAGATGAGGAAGGGGGGGGGGGGGGGGGGGGGGCACGGAGCGACACGGGGACAATGACAGACAGGAGGAAGAGAAAAGACACATTTATAGTGGACATTCAAGGAGAAGATCGACACAGACATGGGACAAGACAAAGGACAGCTAGTGTTCATCTGTTAGAGTGAGTTCAGATTCAGACTGAGGACAGATTCAACACAGATGTGGTTCAGCTGTAGAATGTCAGCGGGGACACAGGTAAGACACAGTTTTATTTGGCTTTAGTATGAAATAAATACATACATATATTCATACATAGATAAATAACTAGACGTCCATATAATTCATTACAGATCAAACACAGCAGGTGGTCCAACAGGAGGACTTGGTGCAGCCAAGGAAAGGCCATAAATCTACAGTATTTAGTGAATTTGTTTCTTTTTTTTTTCTTGAAAATTAGGAGTGTTTATATCAAAAAGCTAAACTAAATATGTGTTAGACTTATAACTGATGTATGTAAATGTGTAAAGTTGATAAGGAACCTGGTGCTTTAGAAGATGTTTTGTCTAAAGTTTGGTGTAGATTCTTCTAATATTTTGTGGAATGATGGGATATGTTAGAGCTGTTTGTTATTATTATTTTATTTTGTGATTATGAATACAGTGTTATTGTTTTTAAAGAAGAAAGAGTCAAAAATGTAAATAGGAAATCAGTTTTATCTTGAAAATCAATATCTTTGAAAAAAAAAATGCAATTTTCTCAGTTTTTTGCTCAAAATTCATTTTTTTCCTGAAAATGACCAATATTCAAATGTTTATATCTCACGAACGAATGAAGATAGAATAAAATCGTTTCTTGCGTTTAAAAGTTGAAGTTCTGTTCTTTCTTTTGATGTATTCAGTGTTCACATACTCCTAACACAACATTTTCAGTGAGCCTCCAACAATTAGTGAAAATGACCAAAAAGGCTGGCGCTGGCTACCAACTCACTGGAAAATGCTCTGGCGGGGAAAGAGTTAAATACTGTACCTCTCAAGAATCAAGAATAAACTTGTACTGGACATCAAAACAAAGCATGGACACATTGAATAACCAGTAGTAATAAAAATGAAAGAACAGTTGGGAGGGGTGGGCGTTGGATTACGGAAAAAGTGAGGTGTGATAAGGGTGCTGCACCAATGACTTTGACTACCAATAGTCACCCAGAAAACAGCAACGTCATGGTTCTTCCATCCATTAATTACATCCAGCCTCAGACCACGGTTTGGAATTTTCGGTGTGAAAATGCTTCTTGAATGATGATAATGAATGACCACAATGTTCCCGTTTCACATATCCAGGCACCTTACAAGTTGACTTTGATTATGCACTGACCTTTTTATTCATCGCCTACTTTATTTGATGACTCTGCAAAACCCGGAATTTATTCACCACAAATTCAATCAGTATGTTAATGAACCATATCTATCTATAAATGCAAAGAAAACTGCAGGATTATTTGACTAAACAGGTTAAACAGGTCACAAATACACAACTAATGCTGTTTATGTTCGGAGCTTTGACTTTAACCCTTTATAGGACACTCATACAAATACTCTGAAATTCAAAATCTTCAACCTTAGTGTGTTATTGGAGGACGTAACAAAACTTTATTAGTTTTGTGAATTTTTTCAACATTTTTTATTGTCATGTAGAAAACCTGTTTAACCCTGACCATATTTTCAGGGGAAAAACACCTAAAAAGACATACCCAAAGTAAATGAAGAATTACTTCACAATAATAAGGTTCATATGGATGTTCTTGGTGTCTATGGACATTTAGAGACCTCACAGAATCTATTCCCATTGTCTAAAATATTGTATCTATTACTGTACCTGAGTAAACTGTAACAAACTAAAAGAGAAATTAGAATTTTTTTAATCCTCGCCTGTTTTTTTTTTCGGCTGGATTGACGATGATATGCATAAATTAAGTGTTTGTGTCTGAGATTTTTAATAGCGTATATTTCACCCCACAAAGATTAAAAAATCAAGTTTGAACATTAAAGTTTGCACTAAAATACACTTTTGATGTACTTTTATTAGCATTAGGGTCTAAACTTTGAGCAAAAGTTGAAAAAAAACATCCATTGTCCTGATTTATTATATTTTTACAGTAGATGAATATTAATATAATTTTTCAGGCCCTAATATAATTTTTTAGCCCTATCAGCCCGCCCGCCGATATGGTAATGAAGTAAGTTATTACAATTTGAGAAATGTATTACAAAATTGCACATTTTTATTTAAAAAAAAACATATAATAACATGGTTCATTATGTAATAACAATCCAAATTAATATAATTTCAGAGCAATTTAGAAGAAATTAGTCACAGGAGCTATAGGTAATGGAATCAGAACTTTAACCACACAGTTTAAAGATTAATTTAGCACATTACATTTTCCTGAAAATAAAAATATGTCAAGTGAATTTTGTAATAAATTTCTCAAATTGTAATAACTTACTACATAATGCGAAAACATTTACTACATAATGCATTGAGGTAGTTTATTACAAAATGCGTCAGTTTATTACATAATGCAGCTTTATTACAAGATGAGGTGACATTCTTATTACATTTTGAACTTTTATTACATAATGGGAATTTATTACATAATGCGGCTCAACAGTGGGGCTACAAGAAATGATCAAAAATAGTCACTTGCCCGATAAAGGGTTAACCCCAGCAAAAAATAAAAAAAAGTGTGTATTCGGCTGTAGATGACAAAGTTTCATCAGATCACACGAGCTGATACTGCGCTACGCAACGCTTACACTACAGTACAACAGAATCCACTCTAAGTGCATGAATAAAACATTTCGCTGCAAGACAAAATGCAGTGCAACAAAAAAAGTCTACGTGTCCCTGCCGGTGTGTGCACGGCGATAAATAAAACACAGCATACAGTAGCTTCTACACTGTGTCATGGTTTTGATCAGGGTTTACTTCTGCCGTATGAATATTAATAACCCAAACAAGCCTTAAGCAGGAATTTTAACAGGAAATGAATACCTTAAAGTTCCCCTGCTGCCAAAACCCACCAGCCTGACCTCTGACCTCTTTCTTTAACCGACACTTTACATTGTTTTATTTCAATCTCCACAGTTGATGAACGTGTGAATAGAATCATTCATTTATACATGATACCTGCAGCTATTATGAGGACGTTAAGGCCTGTACACAGATATCTCTTCTACATCCTGAATGCCCGGGTCATGAATAAAATATCATGATTTTTTTTTTTTTTTTTAATGCATGCTCTTAGAAAAGTTCTTTCTTTTGCCAACAGTTTTCCAACTTTTACTCACTCTTTTTTTTTTTTTTTTTTTTTCGCTCTATCCGTGGAGGTTTAATTATTTCTGCCTCTGGAGCTGCTCAGCCTCAGACATGTTTGCATTACCCACACTCTATTCTGCTACAGATGATATGATGATGAAAAATCTAACCCTTCTAAGTAGAGCTGCACAATATATCATTTAAGCATTGTCATCGCAATGTACGTATACGCAATAGTCACATCGCAGGTCCTGCAACGTAGGAGGCAAATTAACTTAACGTGTTCTGATCTGATTTCAACCTGAATACCTGACACACACTGCACGCAGCGATCCACCAATCACAATAGTTCTTAATCAGTTTGCCGAAGCAGACCACGCCCCCTGCACATGGAGTGAGTCGCTGGTAAGAATATTGAAAAATGAGCAACGAACAAGAGAAAATGACCAAAAATGAAGACTTGGTGCCAAAAAGAAAAGCAATCTCAGTTATCTGGAATTATTTTGTCTACAAGAAGGATGAAACTGAAACACGTGTTCTGTGTCGATAGTGCCTTGCACCTGTTGCCACAACGACAGGAAACACAACTAACAAGTGTTCAGAGAACGCAAACCTCCGCCAAACACCCCGAACGGCGTGCATGTGTGGATCGACTATTTCTTTTTGAATTAAACAGTTTCCAGGTTGTTCCATACAGCAGAAAAAGTTGAAGCTTGGTACCAGTCATGTGTATGTCAAATTATATTCAATTCCAATCAATATTTGTTGAGTTATAATGAAAAATGTGTGGTAAATGGGATTTTCAATGTTAAATGTAAATGTCCACAGAGTCCACATTCCACAGTGGATGTGGACAATTTTTTTTGCCAGATACAAGATATTGTTATAAGCTATGGGTGGATCAAATTGGAGGCTAATCGGAGTCCGGAGGCAGAATATTGTTAAAATTACGCTTATTTTTTCGGTTTGTTCATTTTACTCACATCTTTTGAAATGATAGTTTGTAGATGTAAACCTTTTCATAATATAAATGTATTTTTTTTTCGCTCTAAAACAGAGAAAATTTTGGAGTTGACATTATTTCTATATTATTATGTTATTATTTTACTGGTTCGGCCCACTGCAGATCAAATTTAGCTGAATGTGGAACTGAACTAAAAAGAGTTTGACACCCCCGATATAGTATAATTTAAAATGCAGTTTGTAGATTTAACCCTTTATAGGGCACTCACTGAAATACTCTGAAATTCAAAATTGCAACCTTAGTGTGTTATTGGACATCGTCATCTACCTCCTTGTTGGTTGCCGTGACAACAGTCTCCCTCCTCATACAATAAAACGACTGTTACAACTGAGAAAAATCACTCATATTCACTATTTACAGCTTCAAAATGTCTATAAAATCTCTGTGAATCACTGTATTGTGTTAAAAAACAGACAAAAACAATACAGTTATACTTACACTTAATAATACTGGGTTTTTAATCAAATGTGCAATAACAACAATTAAATTTGTTGTAAGATCTAAGTGGTGTTGCTCAAGATGAAAATTCTTGGAACATGTCAAATAATCTTAAAAAGATGAAGTAAATAAATCTGAAAAACAAGTGTTCAGAGAACGCAAACCTCCGCTAAGCACCCAGAACGGTATGCATGTGTGGATCGGCTATTTTTTTTTTTTTTTTTTTTTGAATTAAACAGTTTCCAGGTTGTTCCATACAGCAGAAAAAGTTGAAGCTTGGTACCAGTCATGTGTATGTCAAATTATATTCAATTCCAATTAGTATTTGTTGAGTTATAATGAAAAATGTGTGGTAAATGGGATTTTCAATGTTAAATGTAAATGTCCACAGAGTCCACATTCCACAGTGGATGTGGACAATTTTTTTTGCCAGATACAAAATATTGTTAGAAGCTATGGGTGGATCAAATTGGAAGCTAATCAGAGTTGTTTTGAATTTTTTATGAAAATTGTTCAATGATGAGAGATATGAAAATTGTAGATTTTGTGACCTTGCTGTGACCTTGAACTTTGGCCTACTTGGCCCAAAATGTAATGGGTTGGTCCCAGGGCCTAGGCCTATCTGTGGGTACAATTTGGTAAAGATGGTTGGAATAGTTTTGTAAAGTTGCTAATAAACAAACGTGCAAAAAAACTAGAAGCACTTGGAGAGCACAAACACACAAAGCAAAGTGATCACAAAACCTCCTGGTGGAGGGATTCACCAAAAACAAAGACTTGGTGCCAAAAAAAAAGCAATGTCAGTTATGTGGAAGTATTTCGGCTACAAGAAGGATGATACTGAAACATATTGTCGACAGTGCCTTGCACCTGTTGCCACAACGAAAGGAAACACAACTAATTAGCTTGTCAAAAGTGTCTGATGTGATAACCAGCATGAGTGTGATGGTCAGACAGTTTTACCACACAAGGGAAAACAGAGGCAGGGTCCCAGTACCAGCCCACCATGTCCTCCAAAGAAAATAACCCCGCTACGTCTGACCATAGGAATGAAGCGATTATGCTAAGCTAGGCTAAGATAAGCTAACGGAAGGGCTGCGAGAACAAGGCAGTTGGTGCACTGCAGTGCAAACTGATTTGCCCACTTATCGAACTCATTAGTGCATGACGAATGAATTAATAAAAAACAAGTGGTGAACTCTTCCTTCAGGGTTTTCCAGGCTGGTAGATCCCATCAGAATAGCCCACTGGAACGGTTTGGGAAGACTAGACTGCATTGCATATTCTTCTGCCAGCGCAGAATGTGTGCGTCATCACGACAGGACAAGACAACGAGCATGTGCAGAATGGAAGGAATAAAGGGTTTACATGTCCGAGGAATAATTTAGTTCGGAATTAAAAGTGGACTAAACCAGTGACTTTATTCGGATTTAAATTTATTCCGAACTAGGGATGCATCGATACCACTTTTTTCCAGACCGAGTACGAGTACTTACATTTGAGTACTTGCTGATACCGAGTACCAATACGAGTACTTAATAATCCCATTCCAGTTCTTAGTTCCTTTTGTAAATGTGCTTTATTGTCATTGTCATTAGTCTGACTGGAAAAAAAGTGCTGCTACTGACATTTAATGTGTTGGAATGAGTGTTTCTCAATTAATCCAACAGGGGGCGCCGCTCTGAATTAACCATACTGGACAAATACCATGAAGAAGAGTAAAGTTTTTTTTGAGAAGAAGAAGAAGAAGAAGAAAGTCAGTAATAATAAACATGGAGACGACAGAGGGAACACTAATGTGATACTAATGTTGCAGTGTTTTCACTGGTAAGGTTTAAAAGCTCAGCTTCAGCAGGAAGAGAAATGAGTGATAAGTTTCATTTTCACTTCCGCTGGCGGTGGTCTGCACCGCTCCGTACTCCCGGTGGTATTCTCTGTCTCCACCAGCACCTGGAAAATGGATGGAATGTACACAAAGGACGGACAGAACGCTGCGTCCGTATCTGTCTGTGTCTTTAACGTTACTTGCAGTCAGTGTTACTTTTATCACCGTCGCTTATTTTGAAAAATCTCCACACTCCACACACATTATTCCACCGCCGCGTACCTGCTGCACTGAACTGTGAATGTCACATGGCCATAAGTGGTATCGGTGCATTTGTATCAGATTACTTTTACGAGTACGAGTACACACACTGAGTATCGGAGCCGATGCCCAATACTGGTATCGATATCGGAGCATCCTTATTCCGAACTAGTCTTTTTCAACTGGGATAAGGTGTTTACATGGGCATCTTCAATAGGATCTAACGTTTATTCAGATTAAACCAGGAATAAAAGTTGTCATGGAAACGCACGGACTGTCAGTTTTTTCCAATATGGTGCAGCTCTACTTCTAATTCTTGGTCTTTTTCTTTGCACGTGTGGTCACATCTGGCCTTTTTTTCGTTCTGACATTATCTCAGTGTGCGAGCTGGAAAAACGAAGCGTTCCCATCCCAGTGTCACCAGATTAACCGTTCCAGTGGATCCAGTGATTGTGTTTCACATGTGAGAGGAGCCCGGCCGACTGAGGGAGCAGCAGTTTGGTTGTAAGGATTAGTAGGAGAGCCTGTTAATCTTCTCACCTCAGGAGACAGGAGCCGTCTGAGCTCTATCAGCTAATGGGGATCTTAATAAAAAGGGAACCAAATTGAATATCAGAGGGCATAGAGTAAACCATAGCGAGGCGCAGCTAGGCCTGTTCTGATAGGACAATTTTACGCTATGATAATCTTGGCCAAAATAATAACCTTGTTAAGTGATATTATCTCAGTAATTACTTAAATAAGATGAAAGTCTTCACATAGTAAGAAAATGATGGATTTTCACACCAGGCTCCGGGCTAAGAGTGCTGATAGGTTACTTATCCAACTCTAGAGACAAGTTAACCCCAGCATCTAACGCAGGGGTGTCAAACTCATTTTAGTACAGGGGCCACATTCAGCCCAAATTTGATCTCAAGTGGGCCAGACCAGTAAAATAATGACTTAATAACCTATAAATAATGACAAATCCAAGTTTTTCTTTTTGTTTTAGTACAAAAAAACCCCAATTAAATTATGAAAATATTTACATTTTACAAAAAAGATGTGAAAAACCTGAAAAAACAGATATTTCATTTGGAAAATTAGTGCAATTTTAATAATATTACGTCTCGACTTATTATTTGTACATGTACATTTACACACAATGTTACATAAACATTTGGTAACAGGCAGAATATTGTTTAAATTTTGGAGTTTGAAATTTGAACAATTTCTACAATATTCCATCTCTTATTATTTACACAACTACAGATCACAGTGGATCCATAAATGCACAAAATATTTAGTAACAGGCAGAATATTGTTAAAATTGCACATTTCAGGTTGTTCATCTTTGTTTTTATTTATGTATTTATTTACATTTTATTGTGAAAGAATAGTTTTGTAAATGTAAATATTTTCACAGTGTAATGTTACTTTTTTCACTTAAATTTTTTCCACATAATTTTTCACAACGAACATTTGTAGTTGTCATTATTTATGGGTTATTTTGTTGTTATTTTTACTGTAGATCACGTTGGTCTGTATGTGGAACCTGAACCAAAATGATTTGGACAACCTTGATTGTTCAGGTTAATTTTTGCATTTTCATCCCGCAGGAATGGAACCTTTGGCGGGCCAGATTTGGCCCCCGGGCCGCATGTTTGACACCTGTGATCTAACGCAGGGGTGTCAAACTCATTTTAGTTCAGGGGCCACATTCAGCCCAAATTTGATCTCAAGTGGGCCAGACCAGTAAAATAATGACTTAATAACCTATAAATAATGACAAATCCAAGTTTTTCTTTTTGTTTTAGTCCAAAAAAACCTCAATTAAATTATGAAAATATTTACATTTTACAAAAAAAAGATGTGAAAAACCTGAAAAAACTGAAATTTCATTTGAAAAATTAGTGCAATTTTAATAATATTATGTCTCGACTTATTATTTATACATGTACATTTACACACAATGTTATATAAACATTTAGTAACAGACAGAATATTGTTAAAATTGCACATCTTGGGTTGTTCATCTTTGTTTTTATTTATATATTTATTTGTATTTTATTGTGACAGAATAGTTTTGTAAATGTAAATATTTTCACAGTGTATTTTTTTTTGTTTGTTTTACTAAAATTTTTAGTTCAGGGGCCACATTCAGCCCAAATTTGATCTCAAGCGGGCCAAACCGTTCAAATTATAGCATAAAAACCTATAAATACTGACAACTCAAAGTTTTTCCTCTTCATTTTAGTGCAATAAAAAACATTAAATTATGAAAATATTTACATTTACAAACTATCTTTTCACCTACCTTTTTATGCCCCAAATTGAGAAGGAAGAAGCTAGTGTCAAACTGTAAGAGATTATAAAAGAAGTGGCTATAGTGAACTACAGGTGACGTGAATCAAAAAACTGAGGCAGAATCATTCATCTTTCTTTCACAAATTCATTGACGGTAATTGCCTTATAGTAATCGAGTACAATGACATGTTCATTTGGGGTCTTTTCATACCTGAGGCTGACACTGTGACAATTTCAAAGTCATTTTCTCTTATTGAAAAATAACAGTAGACAAGTAAGTGGATGAATTAATACGCAGTCACATGACACCCTTGCACTGTGAGAAAAAGGAAAAAAAAAAAAGAGAGTCGACAGAAAACAATAAAGAGAACAGTTTTACAGAACCCGTGTATCATTCGTTCTTTGCATCAACGATCGGAAAGTGAAAAAGTGACTCGTTATTTCATTAATCATGTACAAATCAAAAATATAAAAATAAGTTGTTTTTCATTCTTTTGATTGTACGCACAAATTAAAAATCGGAAATAAGCAAATGGACCAAATGTCGGGTTTCATGTTGACATTTTTGATTTGGTATGACGCTGACGTGACTGACTTCTTTGTGTGTTGAGCTGGATAATCGTGGCTTTGCTAGTGTTCTGCCTAATGCATTTGGTGATAATGGAGAATTTCATGTTTTTCAGAGGCAGCAAATGCGTTAGTCTCAAGGAAGATGACATGACAGCTGAAAAAAATGGTCAAGATCTTCCAGGTATTGTTGTTTTGTCTAATAATAATAATAATAATAATAATAATAATTATTATTATTATTATTATTATTATTATTATCTTTATTTATTTATTTATTTATTTATTTATTTATTTATTGTGACGACCCCTCCACACCACTAGGTGTGTGTTGGTCTGTTTGTTTGTTCCTTTACAGGATCTGACCAAGGCGGGGTTCATCTAGTAATCATCAGATGCGCTGCACCTGGGCCTGGTGTCCTGCCGTCTTTAAAAGCCCTGACCTGTCAGTCATCATAGGACGCTCGCTCTCTCACTCACCTGCCTGCACTCCATGCGTGTGTCCGCTCCTGCTCCTCCACCATAGACCACAACAAAGACTCTTAAGATTATTTGTTATATTCTTACCTGCACTTTGTAAATAAATTATTTATTTATTTATTTATTTTCTAAGTGCCTTTCAAGAAACCCAAGGACACTGTACAACAAGATAAAACAGACAATGCATACACTTTTTTAAAAAATCTGTAATTTAACAGAATTTTCACTGT
Organism: Sphaeramia orbicularis; assembly: GCF_902148855.1. NCBI lineage: Eukaryota > Metazoa > Chordata > Actinopteri > Kurtiformes > Apogonidae > Sphaeramia > Sphaeramia orbicularis. The sequence goes on along the minus strand of NC_043970.1, from coordinate 48,496,551 downwards.
TTATTTTACAGATTTTTCCTGTATTTTTTAAGATACAGGAAAACATCAATGAAATTACCAAAACAGACTGTGATTTTACATGTCAAAAGTAAAATAACATGAAAAAAACTCTGTGAATAACCAAAAAAATGTAATTTTTTAAAGGAAATGTTTTCTTTTTTCACAGAAAATTATAGTTAAAATACATCTGCAAATTTCACAAATATGTCTTCTCTATTTATGAGATTAAACTGTTAAATTAAAGTTTAATACTGTAAAAAAAACATAAATAAAATGAGATAAAATTACTGACAATTAACTGTAAAAGAAGTATTTGCTCTGTAAGTTTAACAAGACTTGTTTGTTAATTGACAAATATCTTGTGTAATTACAGGAGGTTTCACAACAAAAATGTTGAATAAATATGTTTTTGTGAATGTAGAACATGTATAAGCACTGATATATATATATATATATATATATATATATATATATATATATATATATAGATATAGATATAGATATAGATATAGATATATATAGGTAATTCGATTGTTTAAAAAAATCAAAATATTCTTTATTAAACATTAAAAAGTCCAAAAAAAAAGAAGCAAAATCTCATGTAAAGTAAGGGCAAAAAACGGTATTTTAATTAAGGAAGATTACCGTATTTTTATGAGACAGTTGTTTTCCATTATTTTACAGTATTTTTCGGCACCCCTACTACTGGAATAATACCTTTTTTTTTTTTTTTTTTTTTTTTTTACAGTGTAAAATACAAAGAAATAAACAAAAAGATAAAAGAATAATTACAATATATAGAAGTGAAGATGTAAAATACATACAGTGCGTCCATGGTAACCAATGTAAGTAGAAGACACTTCTCGTTAGACATGAAGAAGTCAGTAACTTCTGGGTCATACCAAATCAGATCTCAGAAATGTCAACATGAAACCTCACATTTGGTCCATTTGCTTATTTCTGATTTGTAATTATGTGCGTACAGTTGAAAGAATGAAAAACAACTCATTTTTTTTATTTTTGATTATTGATTTGTACATGAATGATGAAATAACAAGTCATTTTTTCATTTTCCGATTGTGGATTCTCAATTGAATATGAAAAGAACAAATAATACCCAGATTTTCCAGCTTCTATCGGCTTGTTTTTCCATTCCGCACATGGAAGCTGCTGTCGCCAACAGTTATACTAATGCCACTTTCATATTAAACCTTTTGAACCAATGAATTACAGTTACAACAAAGATGTAATATAACGGATAACAAATCTGTACTTGTCCTATTTAGACAAGTAAAGGAAAATGAACCCAATCATCAGTCAAAAGCCTGAAGACCAACAGACTGATCAATTAGATGTTTAATGATATTAAAACTCTGATTATAGCGATCAGTTTGTCCACAACAGATGCGATCAATATCAGTAAGTTGTTTGTAGACTACATACAAAGGCCTTTTTAAGCATTTTAACACCAACACCCTGGAGGTTGTGTGGAGGTTTGATGGTGTCCTCCCCTCCTCTGGCTCTGTGTGCTCGGTTCCACCCCCCCCACCCCCCCCATAGTCATATTAATTTAAATTATTTCATAGAAACTCAAATGGATAGTAATTAATACAAATACATTATGACAAATATTAAATTATTTAACCCATTGTTGTATTGTGGCTGCCTCCACTGCTACCGCCGCCACAAAAATACTACACTGTAAAAAAATAAACCTGTAAAAAAAAAAAAAACAACAAAAAACAAAAAAAAAACAGTATTATTCCAGCAGCAGGGGTGCCAAAAACATACTGTCAAATAATGGAAAATAACCATCTCATAAAAAGAAGGTAATTTTCCATAATTAAAATGCAGTTTTTTGAACTAACTTTACATGTGATTTTGCTTTTTTTTTTTTTTGACTTTTTAATGTTTGATAAAGAATATTTTCATGCGTTAAAACAATCAAATTACCTATAAATAAATATATAAATAATTTCCAATCAGACTAAGATGGATAATCCACTGATAAAAACTGTATTTGGACAGTTTATCAGTGCTTACACATGTTATACATTCACAAAAATACATTTATTCAACATTTTTGTTGTGAAACCTCCTGTAATTACACAAAGATATTTGTCAATTAACAAACAAGTCTTGATAAACTTACAGAACAAATACTTCTTTTATGGTTAATTGTCAGTAATTTTATCTCATTTTATTTATTTATTTTTTTACAGTCTAAAACTTTAAATGAACAGTTTAATCTCATAAATAGAAAGAAATATTTGTGAAATTGTGATACATTTGCAAATGTATTTTAACTGTATTTTTCTGTGAAAAAAGGAAAAATTTCTTTTAAAAAAAAATTGAAATTTTTTGGTTATTTGCAGTTACTGTTTTTTCGTGTTATTTTACATTTGACGTGGAAAATCACAGTCTGTTTTTGTCATCTCATTGATATTTCCCTGTATCTTAAAAATACAGGAAAAATCTGTAAAATAAACAGTAAAAATTCTGTTAAATTACAGATTTTTTTTTTTTTTTTACAGTGTAGCAAATTAGACTACTGGTGTTATTATTATTATTATTATTATTATTATTATTATTATTATTATTATTAGATATTTTTGTCTTATTACAACAATTATTCTTTCCCCCCTCACTCTCCCCTCTCTCTCTTTTTCTCTTTCATTCACACCCCCCTCTTCCACTTTTCCCTATTGCCCCTAACCAAGCTATATTGTTTAGTTGCTCTTTACATTTATTATCTTTCTCATTGTAATATGATTTTGTTGTTGTTACTGTTTGTCATTACTGTGTCGTTGTTGTTGTTTTTGGTTTGTTTCTTTGTTTGATTTTCCCTTTGTTTATGTGTTGTTGTTTTTCTGTCCACAATGTCTTGTTAACTATCACTAATAAAAAAAAATAAATAAATAAAAAAAAAAGCATTATAACACCAGCGCAATAAAAAAATTGGTCCAAAAATGGAAAATTATGTAAGTTGGGTGTTATTTTGAGAAAGGAGTCAACCATTTACAGCAACGATGAGAGGAAAAGAGGATTCTCTCATCAAAAGAAAAAAAAATAATAATAATGATAATAATAATAATCAACACATATTTCCAGAATAATTAACACTAATAACGAGAAGAAAACAATTAGGCTGATTTTCACTTCTCAGTTTTGCTAAAAGCATCTTAAAGTGAATGTAAAGCAGAGCTAGTGCGGTCGGTTTGACACATTGCATGAACGCACGGACTATAAATGTTAATAGTTTCACAGACGGAGCTTCAAGAATCACTATTTCTGTTTTTCTTGGTGTTTGAAATCCTCTCAGCCCTCAGAACATTTTAATCCATTATGTAGTAAATCAGGTTTTACCACGGCTGCCTTACACACTGTAAACTGCATCAACAGTGATTCTGGACTCAGATGTAATAAACCATCAGTCATTCTGGTGAAATAAACCCTGACAGGATGATGCAGGATGCAGAGGCGTCCTGATCACCTTGATGATTGGCTTAGTTTATACTGGAAGTGTTATATGTATATATATAATATAGTACACAGGTGTCAAAAATGCATCAAATCCGGCCCGCCAAAGGGTCCAGTCTGACCCTTGAGATGAATTTGTGAAATGCAAAAATTACACTAAGATATTAACAATCCTTTTAGTTCAGGTTCCACATTCAGACCAATTCAATCTCAAGTGGGCAGGACCAGTCAAATACTATCATAATAACATAGAAATAATGACAACTCCAATTTTTTCTCTTTGTAAATGTAAATATTTTCATGTATTTACACTAAAACAAAGTAGAATTTTGCAAAAAATGTGAATAACCTGAACAAATATGAACAACCTGAAAGGTCTCAGGAGAAATAAGTACAATTTTAACAATATTCTGTCTGATATTAAATGTTTTGTGTGTTTGTAGATCCACTGTGATCTGTAAGTTATAATGTACATGTGTAAATGATAAACTGAGGAAAAATATTGTTAAAATTACACTTATTTTGTCGGTTTGTTCATGTTATTCACATCTTTTGAAAGGATAGTTTGTAGATGTAAACCTTTTCATAATGTAAATTTATTTTTTTCGCTCTAAAACAGAGAAAAGTTTGGAGTTGACATTATTTCTATATTATTATGTTATTATTTTACTGGTTCGGCCCACTGCAGATCAAATTTAGCTGAACTAAAAAGAGTTTGACACCCCCGATATAGTATAATTTAAAATGCAGTTTGTAGATTTAACCCTTTATAGGGCACTCATTGAAATCCTCTGAAATTCAAAATTGCAACCTTAGTGTGTTATTGGACATCGTCATCTACCTCCTTGTTGGTTGCCGTGCCAACAGTCTCCCTCTTCATACAATAAAACAACTGTTACAACTGACAAAAATCACTCATATTTACTATTTACAGCTTCAAAATGTCTATAAAATCTCTGTGAATCACTGTATTGTGTTAAAAAACAAACAAAAACAATACAGTTATACTTACACTTAACAATACCGTGTTTTTAATCAAAAGTGCAATAACAACAATTAAATTTGTCGTAAGATCTAAGTGTTGTTGCTCAAGATGAAAATTCTTGGAGCACGTCAAATAATCTTAAAAAGATTAAATAAATAAATCTGAAAAACAAGTGTTCAGAGAACGCAAACCTCCGCCAAGCACCCTGAACAATGTGCATGTGTGGCTCTGCTTTTTTTTTTTTTTTTTTTTTTTTAATTAAACAGTTTCCAGGTTGTTCCATACAGCAGAAAAAGTTGAAGCTTGGTACCAGTCATGTGTATGTCAAATTATATTCAATTCCAATCAATATTTGTTGAGTTATAATGAAAAATGTGTCATAAATTTGGGATTTTCAATGTTAAACTGAAATGTCCACAGAGTCCACATTCCACAGCGGATGTGGACAATTTTGTGCCAGATACAAGATGTTGTTCTAAGCTACAGGTGGATCAAATTGGAGGCGAATTGGAGTTGTTTTGAATTTTTGATGAATTTTGGAAAACTGCTCAATGATGAGAGATAGGAAAATTGTAGATTTTGTGACCTTGCTGTGACCTTGAACTTTGGCCTACTTGGCCCAAAATTTAGTGGGTTGGTCCCAGGGCCTAGGCCTATCTGTGGGTACAATTTGGTAAAGATGGTTGGAATAGTTTTCCCGTAAAGTTGCTAACAAACAAACAAACAAACAAACAAACATGCAAAAAAACTAGAAGCACTCGGACGGCACAGACCTCCACCAAGGCAGATCAGTGCTCCGGATTTGGATGAAAATTTCAGGAAATGTTGATACTGGCATAAGGAAGAAATGCTTAAATTTTGGTGGTGATCAGGGGTGGGGGGGGGGCACTGAATCGTGGCGGAGGTCTGCGTTCTACGAGTGCTTTTCTAGAAAAGACAGAGGCAGATCAGTGACCCCCCCTTCACCCCAAGGGCCGGACTGGACCCTTTGGCGGGTCGGATTTGGCCCCCGGGCCTCATGTTTGACACCTGTGATGTATATCATCAGTGAATTAAATGTAATAAAATAACTGATTTTCACTGGAAAAAAAAGCAAAATACAGAGGATAATATTAGAACTAGAAGCACTCTGAGAGCGCAGACCTCCGCCAAGGCTGATCAGTGGCGCCCCCCGTGGGCCCCCCCACCCCCGATCACCACCAAAATTTAATCATTTCTTCCTTATCCCATTTCCAACAAACCCTGAAAATTGCATCCAAATCTGTTCATAACTTTTTGAGGTATGTTGCACACTAACGGACAGACAAACAAACAAACAGACAAACAAACAAACAAACAAACCCTGGCAAAAACATAACCTCCTTGGCGGAGGTAATAAATTGTGATAAATTGCTTAAGAAATGTTAATATAAAGAGAACTGGAAAAGCACTCAGAGATCGCAGACCCCACCCCCCATCACCACCAAAATTTAATCATTTGTTCCTTGTGCCAGCATCAACATTTCCTGAAATTTTCATCCAAATCCATTCATAACTTTTTGAGTTATCTTGCACACAAACACACAAACAGACAAACCAACACCGTCAAAAACATCACCTCCATGGCAGAGGTAACAAACACACAAAGCAAAGTGATCACAATACCTCCCGGCGGAGGTAATGATCTTTCAAGATACATATTCCAAATCTAAGTCAGTTTATCTAAGTCAGATATTCTTTTCTGCAGTGTATGACGTACCTTAAAGGAGATTTCATACTGCTCTCCTCCCCAGATCTCCAGACCCGTGTCATAACCTCCCAGCTCCCAGAACCACTTCCTGTCCACAGCGAACAGTCCACCAGCCATCACTGGAGACCTGCAGGACACACAACAGAAGACAAGGAAACAGAGAGTCAACAACACGTATAACCTCTACTCAAGAAAAGCATCTAAACCAGAGATGGACTGAGAATCAGTCAGTTCACTGCAAAAAATCTAAATCTAAGTGTATTTCTAATCTAAGTGTATTTTTTTTATCATTTCTAGTCCAAATATCTCATCACACTTAAAATAAGACATAATCACCTAAAGAGTAACATTTCAATGAGATATAAGAACTGATTTTCAGACAATAGATCTTGAAAATCTTACATCTAGATTTTTTTTGCTTAATTCAAGATTTTTTTTCATTTAATTCAAGCAAAAATGGAACAAGTGAAAATTATCTTGGTAAGATTTCTTGAAATAAGATTTTCAAGATCTATTGTCTAAAAATCAGTTCTTATATCTCACTGAAAAGTTACTCTTCAGGTGATTATTATTCTTATTGTCTTATTATTGTCTTATTTTAAATATGATGAGATATTTTGACTAGAAATTAGAAAAATACACTTGGATTTAGATTTTTTTTCCAGTGCGTCTCAGTCTCCTGACCTCAATATCATTGAACCACTTTGGGGAGGTCTCAAACGTGCAGTTCATGCAAGAAAACCCAAAATCTTAAAGGAACTGAAGGTGTTTTGCCAAGAAGAATGGGCAGCTTTACCATCTGAGAAAATAAAATATCTCAACCACAACAACCACAAAATACTTCCAGCAGTCATTGACGTTAAAGGGGCTGATACAGAGGATTAAGAACTAGGGTATACACTTTGGATCAGGGTCATTTGGATAGTTTCTGTCTGATTATAAATGGCTTCATCCAACCACTAGTCACGAGTGAAAGAAAAGTTTTTGTATTATCATTCATATTCTCTGGAAAATGGCCAAAGAATCAAAGAACCACTATAAAAATAAGTTTATAATAATAATAATAATAATAATAATAATAATAATAATAAAAGTTTCACCGCTGAGCTAAATTGTCTGTACATCTTTCACTGTGTGACCTGCTACAAGCCCTGTCATATTCACCTTTTACTTAATAACAATCAATGATTGTTTGAAACAAATTCAGATTTATGCAGGAGGGCAACGTTGATTATGGGAAACTAAAGGAAGCTCAAACTAAATGACTGAGAATTCTTCCATTTCTTCAAAAGGGGGAAATCCCTCCAATATGCTCAAACATTTGTCCACACAGCATGCGATTCATTTGCAGGAATGTCACGTTTGATACACTACTTAGCAACCCTTGTGAATCTAGCAGCAGAGCAAACAAACCCATTTGTACTCTTTTATTCCCTCACCCAATGAGAATCGAATAGAGAATCGATAAGGAATCGGATCGACAAGCAAAATCGATAATGGAATCAGAATCATTAAACTCTTATAAATTCCCATCCTATTTATCACCGTTCAATATAAAATGATCCTCTGTAGTTTTTATTTTTAAGTGAAAATCAGGTATTTTCCTATATTTCATTCACTGATCATGTTAATCTTCATTAAAGCTCAGAGTAAATTCAAAGATTATTATATCAGAAACAGAAGAAACTGCCAAAAAAGTGACTTTTCCAGTAAAATATATCAATAACTGAATGTAAACCAAGTGTCTCCATCCACTGTCATTGATCCAACTCCATGGGTTTTACTGGTGAATCAATGTTGTAGAAGATCACGTGTTTCCATGGTAACTACGGAGCCTCTGAACATCCAAATGGGTCATATCTGATGACCATGAAAAGATGACAAACAGTATTTTACACCAATTATTTATTATTTACATGTATTGATAGGATTAGTGGATCAACAGGTATTAAACAGGTAAAGGTGGGGTAGGCGATCCTGGAAAACGGTTCGAGCAAGCTATATTTTGAAAATGCACAATTCAGAAGTCCAAACCCATTTCTTCAGACATCCCCCTGAAGCCACGCTTCCAGAGTACCGGAACGAGCAACGCTTGTTCTTGAGGGTTCACGAGCGCTGCATAGCATTAATTACCCCCCCGCAGTAAGACAGTTGTAAGTCGGATGACAGGCTAGCAACCCACTAAAGTTTGCTTTGAGCGCTGTAATCTGTGCATTTCACTATTATGTTTGTCGGCAGAACAGCCCGAGTTCATACCTATCTGGCTAACGTTACATTCCCTAGTGATTTATGTTAGTGACAAAAAAGTTTGCCGGTGAACTTTCCATTCTAATATCGCTAATATTGCCACTATAGTTTGATTTATAGGTGTGCATTTTACACTCACTTGGTGACAGATGCTAGTATTTTTGAACATTTGACCTAGCGCCAAAAATAATCATGCAAATTAACCAATGTTGGAGTTAATCATTGACATATGCCAGGCTGCAAAAATCAAATAATATGTGATCCACTTTTTATGTGGTATATTGAAAAAAATATTTTTTTTGTTTTTTGCATCAAAAAAAAAAAAAAAAAAGGTTTGTTTACAATACAAACACGACATTTAAAGGGTTAAAAATGTGACAATTATTGAGTATTTGGTACTTTTATTTACGGCTCAAGTTGATGAAATAGAAAAAATTGTAAAAGAATTTTAAAAAAACGTAATGATTTTTTTTTTTTTTACATTATTCCACAAGTGTGCCAAAAAGGCACACTTGGTGCTTAGTAAGGGTCTTGCTGGAGGATACTGGAGGGTTAACAGATACATTTTTTGCTGCCTGTTTGTGACCACTAGAATTAATAGCCCGGCAGCAGTCACTTCCATACATTCACTATATTGCAAGAATAACAGAAACATAATCAAGGTCTTTGTTTTTCCTACAGGAAGATATATGATGATCCTCCTCGGTTTTCAGGTACGATGGTTGTCATAGTTACAAGATCTTCATCAGGTGGAAGTCGGAGGCTGTAGGTAGCGAGCTCTCGCACTCGAAGTCGCCCCAGAGGAGGATCAATTAAAGGCGAGCGGGGAGCTGCTGTACTGTCAGCGGTGAAGAACACTCTGGAGGCTTCCCACGCCTGATGCACACCAAGCACAGAGACAGACTCCTCCTGTGATAACAGCACCGGGTTTGAAGTTTTTCCTTCTCCAGAGGCAAAAACGATGGAATGAAGGTAGCGCTGATTACAACAGGTTCTGCGCTTTCCTCAAAAACTAAGAGATATTTCTGTGTTGTTGTGCGTTGTCACTACTTTTGCACCTTGTTCACATGCAGACAATGATGGAAGAGGTACTGAACTCCTTTACTTAACCCTCCAGTATCCTCCAGCAAGACCCTTACTAAGCACCAAGTGTGCCTTTTTGGCACACTTGTGGAATAATGTCAAAAACGTTTTCATAGAGTTTGTTATTAATTCGTTTACACTTTTTTTCTATTTCATCAACTTGAGCCGTAAATAAAAATACCAAATACTCAATAATTGTCACATTTTTTAACCCTTTAAATGCCGTGTTTGTAATGTAAACAAACCATTTTTTTTAATGCAAAAACCATATATATATATATATATATATATATATATATTTTTTTTTTTTTTTTTTTTTTTTTCAAAATACCACATAAAAAGTGAATCACATATTATTTGATTTTTGCAGCCTGGCATATGTCAATGATTAACTCCAACACTGGTTAATTTGCATGATTATTTTTGGCGCTAGGTCAAATGTTCAAAAATACTAGCATCTGTCACCAAGTGTGCGTAAAATGCACACCTATAAATCAAACTATTAAATATTATATATTGATTTATTTTTCTGCTCTAATTTGATTCTGGTTTTTTTGTAAATCAAGGTCAGCCCTAATCATACATATCAAATGGAAGAAATAGTGCGTTTTAGGCACACTTGGCAGACAGATGCTAGTCTTGTAATTTTCTTTTGTTTACAATGTGCAAATTTTAGGTGGTGGCTAGAATTTTAAAGATCATGCAAAAATGAACAACTTTTGAATTCTAACCTTATTTAAATTGTGACAAATAATATGAAGTTTTTTAAAACGAAGTGCAAATTGTGCCTAAAATGTGCACCTGGATACCGGGGGGTTAATGTTGTATAGAACACTCCAGTGCACACATCAATAATATATGACAACGGCTACTGCTACGGTACTGTGGCATGAAATATTTGTTTGTCTATTGCACAGGTGTCAAACATGCAGCCCGGGGGCCAAATCCGGTCCACCAAATGGTCCAATCCGGCCCATAAGATGAATTTGTGAAATGCAAAAATTACACACTGCCGCAAAACATCAGGAACTCGGACTCAATGCAAAACTTCAAATCACTATTTAAAACTCACCTGTTCAAACTTGCATTTTCTTGAACTTCTTTTTTTTTTCTTTCTGTTCTTTTCTTGTTTTGTTTGTTTGTGAAGTGTCTTTGAGTGTCCAGAAAAGAGCTATGTAAGTGTGACGTATTATTATTATTATTATTATTATTATTATTATTATTATTATTATTATTACATTGAAAAAATTAACAACCAGTGGTGTCAAAATCAGTTTAATTCAGGTTCCACATACAAACATATACAGACCAATTAGATCTCAATTGGGTCAGAGGAGTAAAATATGATCATAATAACCTATAAATAATATACAGGGTGGGGAAGCAAACTTTACAATGAACATTTAGTTGTTTTTTCTCAGCAGGCACTACATCAATTGTTTTGAAACCAAACATATATTGATGTCATAATCATACCTAACACTATTATCCATACCTTTTCAGAAACTTTTGCCCGTATGAGTAATCAGGAAAGCAAACGTCAAAGAGTGTGTGATTTGCTGAATGCACTCGTCACACCAAAGGAGATTTCAAAAATAGCTGGAGTGTCCATAAAGGCTGTTTATAATGGAAAGAAGAGAATGACTATGAGCAAAACTATTACGAGAAAGTCTGGAAGATACTATTAAAGAAGAATGGGAGAAGTTGTCACCCCAATATTTGAGGAACACTTGCGCAAGTTTCAGGAAGCGTGTGAAGGCAGTTATTGAGAAAGAAGGAGGACACATAGAATAAAAACATTTTCTATTATGTCAATTTTCTTGTGGCAAATAAATTCTCTAAACTAACTGGTCATACACTGTCTTTCAATCCCTGCCACAAAATATTGTAAATTTTGCTTCCCCACCCTATATATATATATATATATATATATATATATATATATATATATATATATATATATATATACACATATATATATATATATACATACATATATATATATATATATATATATATATATATATATATTTTTTTTTTTTTTTTATTTTTTTTTTATTTATTTATTTATTTATTTATTTATTTATTTATTTTTTTTGTTGGTGTAAAAAAGTAAAATTACATGAAAAGTTTACATTAACAAACTATTGTTTTACAAAAATATGAACAAGCTCATGATCACCAATTTGTTAGGAATTACTAATTTGTTAGACATATTTGTGTTATATTATGTTTTTGTTTGTTCAAAAATAATACGATTTGAGCATTGACACTCGATGTGTCAAATAGGATACAAAATTGAAATTCATACATGGAAATAGATATTTGAAAAAATAAAAAATAAAAAAAATAAAAATTGGGGTTGTTCAGAAGGACCAATAAAGGCTCCGGTTTCAAACAACTGGAATTTTCTGTCAATGATTTAATGGTTCAGGCTTTACAGGGTTAAGAGTAAACTCTAAACCCACTTGTTTCTCCAGGCATTTTAACAGCCGTAGATTAAAGGTTATTATATGACCATCATGCTTATTTTAATTTATACCTTTTTGTGATTGTAATTACTTCCACCAGGTGGTATTGTGATCACTTTGCTTTGTTTGTTTGTTTGTTTGTTTGTTTGTTTGTTTTTTAGCAACTTTACGGGAAAACTATTCAAACCATTTTTACCAAATTGTACCCACAGATAGGCCTAGGCCCTGGGACCAACCCATTAAATTTTGGGCCAAGTAGGCCAAAGTTCAAGGTCACAGCAAGGTCACAAAATCTACAATTTTCCTATCTCTCTTCATTGAGCAATTTTCGAAAATTCATAAAAAATTCAAAACGACTCAGATTAGCCTCCAATTTGATCCACTCATAGCTTATAACAATATCTTGTATCTGGCACAAAATTGTCCACATCCACTGTGGAATGTGGACTCTGGACATTTCAATTTAACACTGAAAATCCCTTTTATGACACATTTTTCATTAAAACTCAACAAATATTGATTGGAATTTTATAGAAGTTGACATACACATGACTGGTACCAAGCTTCAACTTTTTCTGCTGTATGGAACAACCTTGAAACTGTTGAATTTAAGAAGAAATAGTCGATCCACACATGCACACCGTTCCTGGCGGAGGTTTGCGTTCTCTGAACACTTGTTTTATCTTGTATTTTATTGTCTTTCGTGAAGCACCTTGTGACTTCACTTCTCTGTGAAAGGTGCTCTATATATATATATATATATATATATATATATATATATATATATATATATATATATATATATATATATATATATGTATATATATATATATAAGAAAAAAAAAAAAACAAAAAAAAAAAACTTTGCTTGCTTGCTATGTTGACCAATACTAGTTATATTTGAGTGATCACTAGAACTATGTAGCTTTGTACAATATGAAGTGCATTCAGGACCTAATTCTTCCGTCTCCTGTATTGAGCAATCTGTTCTCAAAAGCTCATTCCAGTCAAGGTTTCCTGAGAAATACATCAATAGAATTCTCTGAGTGTTCTGTGGACTTAAGTGTCTCTACACCTGCTCCCAGAAAAAAAAAAAAAAAAAAAACATCCCAACCACAGTCTGATCGCATGTAGTCTGTGGTTTACTGTGCCTACACGGTGGTCATATGCAAGAATCTAGGAATTGCTAGGATCTGGTGTTTGTCCATTTTCCAGCAACAAATTCTGACGGTTTTATTAGGGAGTAGGCCTGTTATAATGCCTATGTAATAACCTTTTTGCAATTACTTGAGCAAACCACAATAATTTTACTTAATTAGGATAATAGTCTCCGTTCAGCTGTTTGAAACCAGCTGCATCAAACCAATAAAATGCCTTATTTGTTCCTGTTTCCACGTCATTTTCCACCGTCTGACATTTAACCGGTGCTTCTTTTATTCGTCTTCTTTCATCTCACTGCACCCCCTTCATCTTCTGCACGATCTTGTCATCATCAGGAATTACTTTGTACATTTCCGAAGTAGACTTTGCAGATTTTAATGTAAAATATGCAGCTTTTTTGTATCAAAAAAAAAAAAAAAAAGCTAAATGATGACTCTACCTTACAACTGTCTCTTCAACAAAAGCGTATATTATGGGCTGCTCTCACTGCAGCCAAGAAAATGCTGTCATTGAGATGGCAACCGCCTCATACTTTATCACAGCAACAATGGATAAATTATTTTCTAGATATAGTTATGATGGAGAGGTCAGTGGCCCGGATGCATGCAGCCAGTCGGAAAACGCTGAGTATGTGGGATGGTGTTTATTTTTTGGTTAAAGAAAGAGTGCAACATAACTGTCTATGACTTCCCCAATCACTATTCTGTTTATATCTGTAAATTATACTCTTTCATCGATATACATGTATTTGTCTTTATTTATCTTTATTAGTTGGTTTTTGTATTTTGAGATCCAGACTGGGTTGGTATGGGGGTCGCCACTGGTTCTGTGGGGGGGGGGGGATGTTATACTTTGTGTGTCACAGAATCTTGTATTATAAAATGTGAATTTCTTTTTCTTTTGTATTGTACTTCTGTGATGCACAATGAAAACAAATAAAAAATTGATCAAAAAAAAAAAAAAAAAAGCTAGTAATGCAATAATATTGCTTTCAATCATCATCAAAAGTGAGTGGTGGTGTGTTTACCTACCCTCTGCCTGTATTTTCCTATTTCCGTCTTATTTTGCTGTTTTTGAAGTTACATCGTTACAGCTCAAAGGTCCAAAGCCAGAAATCTCCCAGTTAATAATAGCACAGCACTGGGTGTGAGGACGGCAGGCGATAAACATACAGTGTCTTGGTTTTCTTCTCTTAAGGCTCATTAGACTAACACTTGGTCACACCCTTTAGCTTTGTGTGAAGGTGGGAGCATTGTTTTGCAGACAAAGATAGCGAATGCAGCCTCCGTGATGGAACCCAGTTGTTTGTTTGTTATGTTCATGACTACCGTAAATTCCACACTATAAGCCGCTACTTTTTTCCCACGCTTTAAACACTGCGGCTTATACTCCGACGAGGCTTATACGCCGATTTTACCTTATTGCCTGCCACACCCCAGGGAAGAATCTATTGTTACAAGGTATGCAGGAATGGATAACATTAACAACTTAACCTTTATAAAGTTAATATTAACACACAAAAAAGGGGAACTTTTAAGGAAAAATAGTAAACCTTCAAATGTTAATATTGTTTCACAAATATACAAAACAAAACTCTGAATGAAAACACCCAATAAAACTCTCCAGAGACCGTCATAAATTTAAAGCATTTCAGAATTAATGCACACGTCGTGCATAATGTTAAATGAAAATGATATTACAACAGACGTAATTACTTGTTTTTAATCTTTATATTTTAAAAATAAATTAAAAGTCCTACTCTAACGAAAAACAAAAATTTGTTCATTTTCAAGTGTCTTTCAAGTCATTTTAAGTCCGTGAATCCACAGCCGGCACAAAAGCAAGTCAATCCCGTATCGGCACGAATCCAAAGGAAACCCCGATAAGTCCACCGACAAAAAAAAAAGAAAGAGAAAATGTGCTTTTATTACTATCCTTTTATTGCCTCGTTTTTTGGCTTTTGTTTTTTAATCATCATATTAACAATGAATCAGCCTATAGATATGACAGCAAGCTCACACATATCAGACCCATTTACATACAGGGAAGAATTTCATTTGAACTCAAAGAAAACCTTTATCCAATTACAGTCCAGTTTTGACGCAAGGAAAAAAAAGGTTCCACTCGGTCCCATAGACTCCCATAGAAGCCAGGCTTCAACGGGGAAATGCACTGACCATAGATCGTATGAGGAAACAGCGCAATGGGAATGTATGAGAAGTGAACAACATGGAGTCTGATGATCTGTGATAAAGCTGATTCTGAACGAACTCGTCTGTGAGATGAACGTGTTTTAACACATGTGTAGTCAATGAAATGTCAACACAACCAAACATATTTAACCATTTAATTTTCGTAATGATAGGGGAAGCCTTGCAGTCTATGAGAAATCGCCACTGGTGGACACCCACGGCTTATAAACCGGCGCGGCTTATACGTGTACGAAATTGATTTTCTTTCTAAAATTAGGGTCTGCGGCTTATATTCAGGTGTGGTCTATAGTCCGGAATTTACGGTATGTTGGCTTTTAGGAGCAAGAAAAGAAGCTAGAAATATTTGGAGAAACGGAACATATGAGATGGCAGAGGTAGCTAAAACAAAAATGTTAGCTTAGTTATATGTATTTAAACAAGCGCAGGTAACACCACTACTCAAAAAACCTTCCCTCACCCCCACTCAAGTGGAGAATTATCGACCAGTCTCACTCCTCCCATACCTTTCTAAGATCATCGAAAGGGCTGTTTTCAAACAGGTCACAGAATTCCTCTCCCAAAATAACCTCCTGGACATCAACCAATCTGGCTTCAAAATCGGCCACTCCACTGAAACGGCTCTGTTGTCTGTGACAGAAGCCTTGAAAGAGGCTAGAGCAGCAGCCAAGTCTTCAGTACTCATTCTACTGGACTTATCAGCAGCATTTGACACTGTCAATCATGATATCCTGTTATCCATACTCTGGAACATGGGCATCACAGGCCACGCACATTCCTGGTTTCAATCTTACCTTACTGGTCGGTCCTTCAGTGTGTCCTGGCTAGGGCACACATCAGCAGTTCACCGCCTCACCACGGGGGTCCCCCAAGGCTCTGTGTTGGGCCCCCTCCTTTTTGCCATATACACCACCTCACTCGGTCAGATCATCCACTCACACGGCTTCTCATATCATTGCTCTGCTGATGATACCCAGCTCTATCTGTCATTCCCACCTGATGACTCCACAGTCTCAGTGCGGATCTCAGATTGTCTCTCTGACATATCTGCATGGATGAAAGCCCATCACCTTCAGCTGAACCTGTCCAAAACTGAACTGCTGGTCTTCCCAGCTAAGCCAACCATACAGCTGGACATCTCCATCACTATTGACTCCATACCTCTGGCTCCTACCTGTGTAGTACGTAACTTGGGAGTCATGATTGATAATCAGTTGACCTTCACGGATCACGTTGCCTCTGTCACCCGATCATGCCGTTTCACTCTGTTCAACCTAAGAAAGATCAGGCCATACCTAACCGAACAGGCCACCCAGCTCCTGGTGCAGACTATGGTTATCTCCCGTCTTGACTACTGCAATGCTCTTCTAACGGGCCTCCCAGCTTGTGTTGTCAAACCACTACAGATGGTCCAGAATGCAGCAGCGCGTCTGGTCTTCAATCAGCCTAAAAGGGCACATGTCACCCCCTTACTCATTGAGTTACACTGGCTACCCATAGCTGCCCGCATCAAATTCAAATCTTTAATCCTAGCCTACAAAATTCTCCGTGGGTCTGCTCCTGTCTACTTAGGTGCACTAATAAAAGCTTATGTCGCCCCACGACCACTCCGCTCGTCTGGGGAACGTAGTCTGGTGGTCCCCAGACCTTGTACAAGACAATCCAGGCTCTTTTCATGGGTCGTTCCACGTTGGTGGAACGCTCTACCAAGTGCTACAAGAACAGAGTCATCCCTGCCTATCTTCAAGAAGCTCCTGAAGACCCAGCTCTTCCGAGAGCACCTCCTGTCCTAGCACTTTCAAACATTCCATTTTAAATATTCTAATAAGGTTTTTCCCAGGACAACCACAGATTCTTTCACGATTATCTCTGGACCTGCTGCGGTGGTCCGGCCTCTTCCCTGCCCTCATCATCACCACTCACTTATCCTCAACCGCCTCCATGTGTCTCCCCCTACTCCCCCCTTCTCCCCCTCTCCCCCAGTCCCTATCTCTATCGCTCTCTCTTTTTCCCCTTCTCTACTCTCTCTCTTTAACCCCAACTGGTCAAGGCAGACGGCCATCCTCCAGGAGTCTGGGTCTGCTCGAGGTTTCTGCCTGTTAAAGGGAAGTTTTTCCTCGCCACTGTCACCAGTCACAAGTGTTTGCTCCTGGAGGATTCTGTTGGGTTTCTGTAGAATTGACTTAGAGTCTGGTTTTGACCAACTCTATATATAAAATGTCAAGAGATAACTTTCTTGTGATCTGGCGCTATATAAATAAAATTTGATTGATTGAGTGATTTAATTGGTTTTCCCCTGTAAGTCGCTTTGGAAAAAAGCGTCTGCCAAATGCGTAAACATAAACATAAACATAAACATATGGAAAAATGGCAAAATCCACCAAATATTTATGCATCGATGTTTGTTAGCGTAACTTATTAATCACAACTACACTTGAGAAAATGTCATCCTAGGTCAGTGTTTTTCAACCTTGGGGTCGGGACCCCACGTGGGGTCGTCTAAAATTTAAATGGGGTGGCCTGAAATTTCTAGTAGCTAAGTGATTAATTCAACTCCACAGGTTCGTCTTCAACCTTATTTCTGACTAATGACACCGGAAAGGTGGTTTTGAGTGCTGGCCCTTTAAATGCACATGATCCACTTCAGGCCCCGCCCCCTCCAGGTTGTTGACTGCTTTCGGTCCCGTTCAGCCACTTGTGTTTGTTAATACAACCAACAACTGAACATTTTAGGTACTCAGCTCGAAGTTTGGCCATATTTTCAGTTTTTACTACAACCGCTGCTGCTAATAAACAATTATGTCATGCTCCGAGAAATGCCCGTCGGAAGTCTTGACCTTATATGTGCAAATGTCGTGACGTAACTAGTTATAAAACCTAACAAATTAAGAAGGAATTAAAACAAGTTGTAGAAATCCACTCGATTTTTGCCGGAATTAATACAAAGATAGCTTTGCAGCACCTGGAGGGTTCAAATTCAAAGTTTATGAACTATTAGGGTCCAAATACACAAATAAATGAACCAAAGATGAATAAAAGTGGGTTTAGATAAATATGAACCCTTTAAAATGTATGAAGTTAGCAGTTCTTTGATGGACTTGTATGAACTTCAACTTTTTAAAGCAATTTTGGCAAAATCTGTGTTAATTATGCTTTGAATAGCTCACCAATACAGGGGGATTGGGCCCCACCCCACTTTTAGATCTACCCATACTACCTTCACCCCTGGTCTAAATGCCTTGGTCATATTATTAGTGGAAAAGGCACTTATCAGGGACATGCGTGACTTTAACCCTTTATTGGGCAAGTAACTTATTTTGGTTATTTCATGCATTACAAGTGACAGCAACAGTTACAGTGAGGACAGTGAGGCAACAATCTCAGGTCCAATGTGGTCTACAGGGAAAGGTGGTTTTGAGCACTGGCCCTTTAAATGCAAATGAGCCACTTTATGCCCCACCCCCTCCAGGCTGTTGACCGTGCTGCTCTGTCCCGTTCAATCAGTTGTGTTCCTTGATACAACCAACAACTGAACATTTTAGGTAATCGGCTGGAAGTTTGGACATATTTTCAGTTTTTACTACAACCACTGCTGCTGATAAACAATTATGTCGTACTCGGAGAAATGTTCGTCAGAAGTCTTGACCTTATATGTGCAAATGTCGTGACATAACTAGTTATAAAACCTAACAAATTAACAAGGAATTGAAAAGTGTTGTAGAAATCCACTCGATTTTTGCCAAAATGAACATAAAGATAGCTTTGCAGCACCTGGAGGGTTCAAATTCAAACTTTATGAACTATTAAGGTCCAAATACACAAATAAATGAACCAAAGACTAATAAAAGTGAGTTTAGCTAAATATGACCCCTTTAAGGGTAAGGAACCAAATATGGTAACTTCATTGACCTTGATGTTTGACATGACAATACAGAATTTTGAAAAATTTCACAAATGAATCTTTCTATGAGTTTCCTGTAAAGGGTTAAAGTCAAGGCTCCAAACGTGCAAATGTCGTGACATAACTAGTTATAAAATTTAACAAATTAAGAAGGAATTAAAACAGGTTGTAGAAATCCACTCGATTTTTGCCGGAATTAATATAAAGATAGCTTTGCACCACCTGTAGGGTTCAAATTCAAACTTTATGAACTATTAGGGTCCAAATACAGAAATAAATGAACAAAAGACTAATAAAAGTGGGTTTAGCTAAATATGACCCTATTAAAACAACATTTTTTGTGTATTCTCTTCTTTCGGTGTTTAACTCCATTGACGACCACTCTTTGAGGATGTTTAAGGATGGTAGTGGTCTGTTCTACTGGAAATAAAAGCATGAATGAGCTTTTTCTGGGTTTAGTTTGACCTGCAGAAATATAATTTCACGTATAGAACATGTTTGAACCACAAGAATGTCATTAATTCTAATTGACAAATCATCCCAGGGCCATAACTGCACTGAATACTGCTGGACTTCAATAAATTGTGTGGAATGCTGAATGTTTTCCAGAGTATACAATAATGTTTTATGTGTCTTTTATACTTCTAGTAACACTTTTTGATGCTGCCTTTTAATTATTTTTTTAAGATCTTTATGCTGTCAGGGTTTTTCTTTTATATTTTAGTTTTTATACTCTTTTATATACATTATTTATACTTTTTTATGGCACCTAGGACGATTGCACCTTTTTAATTTCATTGTGCCTGTACAATGACAATAGAGACATTCTATTCTATTCTATAAACATAATCATTTCAATACAATTTTCATGTGGACCTGAAATTATGTATTTACACAAGGTCATTGGAATGGACGTTGATGAAGACCCATAAAATGACTATAAAATTAATACTTCTACTTTCCTGACATAATTTTTCTTTGTGGAAAAGATTTGATGGAGGTTTTGTCCCTGAAGAAAATAAGGAAAACATTAAGTTCAAAAGACTTTTAACACATCAGATCTGAAAGGCTGATGAGTGTAGAAACAGAGATACTATCATTAAAGTAAGTCTGCAATTATTCTTCAAAAAAACCATCTTTCACTTTTCCTTCTTTGAAAGAAAACGAAAGCCATTATGAAGCCGCACTCAGCTGCCAGTTGATAAGTAAAAGCAGGAATTAAAAAAAAAAAGACCCGGAATGCCTCTGTATGTGTGGAGTTACTCACTCGAAGGGTTCACTAGGGTCGTCTTTCTGCAGCTCTTGGGGGATGGGGATGCGTTTGTAGTACATTTCCCAGTCGAACGCTCCCCGCATGGCGTCTCCTGCCTGCGTGTCATAGCCGAAGTTGTCGTGATCGATAACATCGATCATTGGACATACGATGGTCTTCCTGTTCTGGGAGATCCTGTCTAGAAAACACAGAAGGTTTAATTCAGTTACAGTTCTTTAAAGCAACACAACAGACTTTTTCAGCCTTCTAACTATATTTTCCAGGTCATTTTGTTCAAACAACAACTCACAATAGGTTCAATTACATTTTCGTCATCACTTCAGAGTGTCTGTCTTGCCTGCACTGGCACGATGCGACTTCTGGGTTCGGGTCGGGTCCTCTACACTGAAATATTATTTTACATTTACATTTACATTTATGCATTTGGCAGACTCTTTTTTCTAAAGCAACTTACAGGGGAAAACCAATCAAATCAATCAATCAATCAATAAAATTTTGTTTATATAGTGCCAAACCACAACAAAAGTTATCTCATGACACTTGACATATAGAGTTGGTCAAAACCAGACTCTAAGCCAATTTACAGAAACCCAACATAATTTAGACAGTTGAATTCTTAAAGGTGCTGGAGACTTGCATGACCAATTTCTCATCAAATCTGTCAAACCTCAGTCATATCCTCAGTATCATGAATCTGTAAGTCTTTCTGTGATTACTCACCTGAATCTCTTGCATTACGGTGAACAATTTCGAAGTGCCATCCACCATAAACAAACCGTCTGTTTACAAACCAGCCCGGGAGGTCACTTGGGCACCTTTGGAATTTTGTCGTGACGTGCATTATGCGAAACGGAGGTTCACTCACCATATGGTATTATATGGATGAAACAAACACGCGAACAATGCGGAAACGGCTGGAGGAATATGCATAGAAGGAAGGGAGTTCCTGCCGTTTCTGAGCGTGTCTGTTCCAGCTGCCACTGTAAGGTGGCTGCGCAAGCCTTCGCTTACCACAATGCACATGGCGACAAAATTCCGAAGATGTCCAAGTGACCTCCCGGCTCGTTTGTAAACACATGGACTGTTTATGGTGGATGGCACTTCGAAACTGTTCACCGTAATGCAAGAGATTCAGGTGAGTAACGACAGAAAGACTTTCAGATTCATGATACTGAGGATATGACTGAGGTTTGACAGATTTGATGAAAAATTGGTCACGAAAGTCTCCAGCACCTTTAAGGACTGTTGTGTCATGGCTTTCACCGAGACATGGCTCACTGAACAGGACCATAAGTCCGATCTCGCCATTGATGGCTTCAGGACCCCCTTCCGACTGAACCGCACTACAGAAGTAACAGGTAAAACACAGGGAGTTGGGATATGGGAATTGGGGGTGGCCATGGCTCAGTGGGTAGAGCGGGTCGTCCAATAACTGAAGGGTTGGTGGTTCGAATCCCGCTCTGTCCTAGTCAGTCCGTTATGTCCTTGGGCAAGACACTTCACCCTCCTTGCCTCCAGTGCCACCCACACTGGTGTATGAATGTTTGGTGGTGGTCAGAGGGGCCATAGGTGCAAAATGGCAGCCACACTTCTGTCAGTCTGCCCCAGGGCAGCTATTGCTACAGATGTAGTTTACCACCACCAGAGGGAGAATGTGAGAGCGAATGAAAAATGGGTCAATAATGTAAAGTGCTTTGAGTGTCTAGAAAAGCGCTATATAAATCCAATCCATTATTATTATTATTATATGTTTGTATATTATTGAACGATACTGCAGTTCTGTTATTATCAGAGAATAAATCTGAACACCAGACACTGAACTTTTGTTGGTGTTGTTGTGGTCCTTCTACCTATCCCAGGAGTTCCCTCTCGAGTCGATTCTGTGTGTGTGTGGGGGGGGACAAACCCCCCCAAGAACCAGAAAAACACCAACCATTAAAAAAAAAACAAATGTCCTGCCCTCTCAATTTAAGTTTGTAAAGTTTCAGGAGGTAGATAAAAGGTAAATGAGCTTCACAACAGTGGGAGATTTAGAGGAATTAGTAATCCGTCTTAAATTTCCCTTTCACTTTGCAAAGGGAAATGCCGATTCTGCCTCCCACACTGTATATGATGTTGTACAGAGATTAAAGACTATCTCACCGGAGGCTCTGAATTTTATATTGGGTAATTTTAATCATGTCTCATTGAGAAAGATGCTAGCAAATTTCTATTAGAATGTCTCCTGTCTTGCCTCAGGAAGTTTGCCAGCATCAATGGCTTGTCAACAAATGTGCGAGTATTACCGAGATAGACAATTTACGACAGTTTTTACAGACGATACCGTTTCTTGACTTTAGGGGGACCCAGCGAGCAAAAGTTCCGTGGAGTTGCTTTAATATGAAGTTACAGCAAATTTTCTCTTGGTTAGTGAGGTGTTTAGGTGTTGTGATGGTTTTTATTGCAGTCACTTGAATAAAAAAAACTATGTATCTTTGCAGAATGTTGGATCTTTATTAATGCAATATTCAGAAAGAAACTAAAATAAACATGAACCAAATGTGTTCACTGGTATTACCCAGGGATTTCAAGTGTATTTCTAGAGAATAAACACTACCTATTCAAGTACTGTGTCTGTTTCTTCAGCCTTCGTATAAACAGGGAAAACCATGAACAGTAATCACAAGCAAATAATTTGTGTTTCTGTGTTTGTGTTGGGCATTAAGTTTTTGTCTTTCTTCACCGCTGGTAAGAGAAGAATTCAGGAGGGAGGGGATTTTCACTGGGTATTTCTGTATAATGTTATTTTCTCAGCTGAGTTGCCTTTAATGTAAAATATTGCTGCACCTTACAATTTTATTATCTATCTATCTATCTATCTATCTATCTATCTATCTATCTATCTATCTATCTATCCATCCATCCATCCATCCATCCATCCATCCATCCATCCATCAAAATAGACATAATATTGTTAAAAATGCACTTAATTCTCTTTAGATATTTCATGTTTATTTGTTCCAATTTTCACATTTTTTTGGGAAAGGATATTTTGTACATGTTAACATTTGCATGCGCTTTTACTTTTTTACACTAAAACAAAGAGATACATTTGGAGTTGTCATAATTTATAGGTTATTTTAATTGCACTTTACTGGTATAACCCACTTGAACTATGCTGTATGTGATTGATGAACTAAAATGGTTTCAACACCCTTGATTGTTAATATCTTCAGTGTAATTTATGCATTTCACAAATTCATCCCACAGGCCGGATCGGACCCTTTGGGGTCCCAGTTTTGGCCCACATTCCATATGTTTGACACCCCTGCACTAATGTCAACCTGCTGCTGAAAGGAAAGTCCTCCACGTCTGTCCAAATCATTTTTTGTGCAATTTGTCCAAGGGTTGTATAGACAGTTCAACATATATTGCAGATATTTTCATTACCAGCCAGCATGTCCATGTGGGCCCCAGAAGGGTTACATCTGGGCTGCATATAAGGGTCCTAAGTGGGTTTGTCTGCAGTTTCTGTGGTGGCCCCACATGTATTTGCCCATATCAGAATCAGAATCAGAATCTCTTTATTGTCATTGCGCCAAGTATGACAACGACATTGAGGTAGAGCTCTCAGGTTCAGTTCAAGAATTTACAGACAGACAACAAATGTCAGTAAAACAACAACTATCAGTAAAAGGCACAGTTATTTACATTAAAAAACTAGAAGCAGTCGGAGAGCGCAGACCTCCGCCAAGGCTGATCAGTGGCGCCCCCCGTGGGCCCCCCCACCCCCGATCACCACCAAAATTTAATCATTTCTTCCTTATCCCATTTCCAACAAACCCTGAAAATTTCATCAAAATCTGTCCATAACTTTTTGAGTTATGTTGCACACTAACGGACAGACAAACAGACAAACAAACAAACAAACAACCCCTGGCAAAAACATAACCTCCTTGGCGGAGGTAATAAAAAGTACTGCAAACTAAGATATTTGTAAAACATAGAATTTAAGTAGTGCAAATAACATGAGAAGTAGTGCAAACTAGAAGCAGTCGGAGAGCGCAGACCTCTGCCAAGGCTGATCAGTGATGAAATTTTCTGGTCTGCGCCCCCCCCCCGTGGGCCCCCCCACCCCCGATCACCACCAAAATTTAATCATTTCTTCCTTATCCCATTTCCAACAAACCCTGAAAATTTCATCCAAATCTGTCCATAACTTTTTGAGTTATGTTGCACACTAACGGACAGACAAACAAACAAACAGACAGACAAACAAACCCTGGCAAAAACATAACCTCCTTGGCGGAGGTAACAAAAACAAAAAACTCACTAATAAAAAATACATGATGAGTTGAGGGAGACAAACACAATATATAAAAGACATGACAAACTCTGAAGCTGAAACTGAAGCTTGTAAATCCAAGTTGGACTGACTGTACATATCCTGACCAAGGAAAATCAAATTCTCCCTTTGTGCAGTAATCTACACCTGACTTTTCTGTCTCCGTCCATAATAATATACATTATATAGACTAAATGTTATTTAAAATTAACATTTATTTGCAACATAGTATAGCAAACTATACATGATCAAAATAAATTAATTTTAGCAAAAAAAAAAAAAGTCTCAGTTTTGAATGTCTGGGGTTGCCAGAAATTTGTGATGTTAAAATGGGGTCATGAGCCAAAAACGGTTGAGAACCAGTGCGCTAGATTGTTACACCGAGGTCCCATTAGTAGCATAAAAGTAGAATACTATGACTTGTGTAAAAGTCTTCTGATGAATTCCAGATTTTTTACTAAAACAGTGAGTGAAGTTGACATTTTGCTGTTTGTATTCTGGGTAAGAATTGGACCAGGGTGACATCTAAACAAACAGACGGACAGGGGCAGACACGGGTCATTAGGTTTGATGAGAAATGGTTCATGTGGGACCCCTTCCTGCTGGGAAACATGACTGAATCGAGTCCTTAATGGAAAAAAAGGTAATTGAGAGAGTGAGGTTGTTGTGATGTGTGTTTGTGTGAGAGTCCATCAGCCAGAAGATGAGGCACTCAGTCTCACAGCGGGGGTTGTGTTTGTGTGTTCCTGAGTTTTTACCCACCGACTGAGGAGCTGATCCACACGGTGAAGACGTTATGTCCAGTCGTCACCTTCAGGTGGACCCTCAGCGGGGCGTTTGAAGGTTCAGATTGAGTTTTGGGTTAGATGTTAAAGGTCAGGATGTAAAGGACTCATCTCCATTTAGTGGACACAAGGTAGGGCACATAGGCTGGATAGGATTATGACGCAAGAGTGTACTTTAACCCTTTATCGGGCAAGTGACTATTATTGGTAAAACAGAGTAAGAAATATAGCAACATGCTTGGTAGAGAAGGTTTGTATCTGAGATGTTTAGGTGTTTTCTAGAAAAAACAATATCTTTCAGTCATAAAATGTAAAGCTTCCACAATTTTACAACAGCATATGACAAGGGCTATTTCTAATTTATCCTAAATGTTTGGGGTTTTTGCTGTATTTGTCATTTAACCCATAAAAACCCAAACATCCACCATTGGCAAGTGACTATTTTTTAGCGACTATTTTTGGTACTTTCTGCATACATTACAAGACAGTTACAACCCTTTTGTGTTTTCCTGTCAAATATTCTGTCTAATGTATGATTTATTCACCTACAGGGCTAGACCTTTGCTAAACATCCTCTGAGCTGATTAATACAAGGTGGGGAAGCAAAATTTACAATGAACATTTAGTTGTTTTTTCTCAGCAGACACTACGTCAATTGTTTTGAAACCAAACATATATTGATGTCATAATCATACCTAACACTATTATCCATACCTTTTCAGAAACTTTTGCCCATATGAGTAATCAGGAAAGCAAACGTCAAAGAGTGTGTGATTTGCTGAATGCACTCGTCACACCAAAGGAGATTTCAAAAATAGTCGGAGTGTCCATAAAGACTGTTTATAATGGAAAGAAGAGAATGACTATGAGCAAAACTATTACGAGAAAGTCTGGAAGATACTATTAAAGAAGAATGGGAGAAGTTGTCACCCGAATATTTGAGGAACACTTGCGCAAGTTTCAGGAAGCGTGTGAAGGCAGTTATTGAGAAAGAAGGAGGACACATAGAATAAAAACATTTTCTATTATGTCAATTTTCTTGTGGCAAATAAATTCTCATGACTTTCAATAAACTAATTGGTCATACACTGTCTTTCAATCCCTGCCTCAAAATATTGTAAATTTTGCTTCCCCACCCTGTTTAAGTACTCCTCTGTTTTAACCTCTTGAGGAAATGTCAGAAAAGTACAAGATTTGGCTTCTTTTAATTAAATAATTGCCTATATTGGATTTTTGAATTGATTTTGGATTAATTTTAAGGAATGTCCTTTGTGGTGGACGTTTTTTTTTTTTTTTTTTGAATATATAAAGCTGTGAAACTCTTCTAGAAAACCCATAGCTGGGTCTTAGGGGTGTAACAATGCAAAACATTCATGGTTTAGTATGACGGAGTCACCATCAGGTGTGTTCTTGGTACAACAGGCAATAAAAAAATTCTGCTTTTTCATTTTCAATAAATGAAATCATTAAAAAGTAACAAGGTACACAAAGATGACATACGGTCAGTAAGAAATGGCTTGTTTGCACTCCACTATAAGCGTTTTTAGTCCTGTCTCCATTGTATTTTTAAATACCAAGTGTATTTTTTTATTTTTTATTTTTTTTCTTTGATGTGTTATTAATTGTCTTTTCTGTATTGCAAAACCTGTTAACCCTTTATCGGGCAAGTGACTATTTTTGGTAATTTCTGCATACATTCTGAGACAGTGACAGCAACAGTTCCAGTGAGGAGAGTGAGTCATGGAACTAATGTAAGGAATGATGTTCAAATGGATAATGTGTATGTGGACAGGTGTCTGGATCAGCACTGATGTTGGTTTAATGTTCTAAAAATGTTGTTCTAATATTCTAAAATAAATGTTCCATGTTTCTTTCACCTTACATGTGTTTTTTTCTTTTATTTATTTATTTATTTATTTATTTATTTATTTATTTATTTTTACACTTACAGGCAAAGAACCAAATATGGTGAATTCACTGACCTCGATTTCCTACATGACAATAAAAAAAATTAAATGTTCCACATAAGTAATTAAGTCTTGTTATGGCTTCCAATAACACACTAAGTTTGAAATTTTGAACTTCAACTCCAAGAATTAAACAAAAACAGATAACGTGTTTATGTACACGTTGACTTTGTGGTATTTAATTCTTGATTTTTGGAGATACCTATGCTGAATCTGCCTTTAAATGTACTGCCTTTTTTGTTATGACTGGATTTGTCTGACAGTTTCCACAAACACAAAGAGAATTTCTGAAAGGATAATAAACAGAACCATCTACAATAGACCTTTTTAGTTCTTTCTGAAAGACGAATATGAGTTAAAATGAAGTAAATAAGCGCTCTGAGTTCCTCACCGAGCAGCGGGGGCAGCCAGTTGACGTTGGCCTCGCAGTGGGAGTCCAGGAAGGTGATGACTTCTCCTTTGGCGGCTCCAGCCCCGAGCAGACGAGTCCGGATCAGACCCTCCCTCTTCTTCGTCCTCAGGATTCGAACCTTGGGCATCCGCTGCATGTACTCCTCCAGCGCCACCTTCAGGTGTTCTGCAGAGAGACGAGGACAGAGGAGGCGTAAGACTCAAAGACTGCATTTAGCCCCTCCGGCCGTCAAAAGATGAAATATTTCACAGCTTCTACACAAAAGTCAATAAAACACGTCAGCGGGAGTTCAGAGAGACTCCAAGAGACACTGAAATGTTGACCTTTTAACTTCACACTTTGAAACCTCATTACCTTTCAATGGTGGATTTATAGTAGCGGTATAGTTGACAGAGGGGGAGAGATGAAATACAACAAACTTTGCAAAGGTACAGTTTAAAAAGCTGCAGTTTTTTTTTATATGTCAGTAATTTAGTTATTCAGGAAAGGTTTTAAGGCAGGGGAGTAAAACTAATTTTAGTTCAGTTAGGTTATGCTCAGACTGCAGGCAAATGTGGCCCAAATCGAATTTTTTTGCCTATATGTAAGCTTTATCATTTTGTCATTGCAAAAATACCATTGTACACTGCAACGTAATTTCATTTTGTGTTCTGTAACATCAATTATAAAACAGTCAAGAATAAAAAATATTAATATGAAAACAGTCAAGTAAAAAACCCACACACACAAAAAAAAAAGTGGCCCAAATCTGATTTTTTTGCTCATATGTGACTTGTATCCGATCTGTTAAAGACAGTTTGAACAGCACAAATCCGACCCTGGCCACTTTAAATCTGATGTATCTGATATTTTGCAATGCGACCTCAGTCTGAACGGCTAGGTCGCATTTATCCGACCTTCACGTCATTGAAATGCGACAATGTTTTATTTTTGTATTTGTGTATAAATAATGCACTTTATATTCATGCACTTTGTCCAAGTGAGTGTCGGTTGATCTCCGCCACCCCCAGGATGAAACTCATTGAGCAGAAGTAGGGATGTAAAAACCAGAGGGGGGGATTGATTCCCCCCTCCCCAACAAATCCAGTGGCAGCTGCTCGTCTTTCAGAGAGGGGAAGCTCATTGTCGGATTACATAAAATAAAAAAAAAAAGTCAAGTTATTTAAACATAAATTCGTCCCTCCGTTCCTTTTTAAGAACATGGTCAGGGACCTTATCGTACCAAGTAAACAAGAAAACACTGAAATTATGTTAAATTGAAACAAGGAAGTACAATGAGTGTGTTTAATTTACAGTGCAAGAAATGAACGAGTAATTACCTCCGCCAAGGAGGTTATGTTTTTGCCAGGGTTTGTTTGTTTGTCTGTCTGTTTGTTTGTTTGTCTGTCCGTTAGTGTGCAACATAACTCAAAAAGTTATGGACAGATTTGGATGAAATTTTCAGGGTTTGTTGGAAATGGGATAAGGAAGAAATGATTACATTTTGGTGGTGATCGGGGGTGGGGGGGCCCACAGGGGGGGCCACTGATCAGCCTTGGCGGAGGTCTGCGCTCTCCGAGTGCTTCTAGTTTCGTAGTGGTTTCTCTCTCGATTTCACAGCAGAATGCACAACGGTATTAAACTGAACTGTGTGAGTGAAGGAGTAGATCTGAAAAAAGCTGTCAATCAAACAGGATTCAGCCTTTGGACTGATCCTCCAATCAGCATGTGGAAGCTCAGCGTCCGGCCTGGCCAAGCTCCGCCCACAGCTCCATTCACCCCCAGAGACACCGAGCGTCTGGGGGCGGGACAACATCGTGGCATTTATCCAATTACCGTCCAGTTTTGAGACAGTGAAAAAAACAGTTCCACTCAGTCCCATTGAAGTGCATGGACGCTGAGCATCTACGGACAAATGTACTGAGCAGAGATCGAATGAGAAAACAGAGACACGGGAATGGATGAGAAGTGAACAACATCGAATCCGTTGATTTGTGATAAAGCTGATTCTGAACAAACTCATCTGTGAGATGAATGTGTTCTAACACATTTGTAGTCAATGAAATGTCAACACAACTGTACATATTTAACCATTTAATTTTCATAATTTTAGGGGAAGCCGAGCTTCCCTTGCAGTCTTTAAGAAATCACCTCTGAACAAATCGCAACCTGACTATAGTAGTACAGTCTACTCTCGTTATACCGCCAACTTCCGTTCACGGCCAAATTGGCGGTATAGAGAAAATGGCGTTACAACGGGTTGCGTCCATAATGCGCATGTCTTTACTATATGATGTCTATGCTGCCTCCGTTAACCCGTTCTAATTGCATTTCTAAATAAATCTTGATTCTGTTATGTTGTAAGGGATCATTTAAAGTGGGGAAACATTTGAAGCATTATTATACCGTGTTGGGAAATGACACCCCATCATCTTGAGGCTTTGGCTTAATCCCACGTCCTCTTCCCGACATCCTGACCTACTGAGTGTTCTGCGATAAATGAACGGTGGCCGTTCCGTAGACCTACTCGTAGCTTGTCGCGATCAGCGTCTGGCACGTTTGTTTAATGTGCATTGTTAAAATTTATGTGTACTCGATGGCAATCACGCTGGCGGTATAACGGTCGGGAAATCAATGGTATAAGTGTTGTTTGTGCATGGAACTGGGCTGGCGGATGGCGATAGGCGGAACTGGCAGTAGCTAATGGAATAATGCATTGGGGATTTTTGTGCAATGGTTTTGGTCGGCGGTGAGCGAAAATGGCGGTATAACGGCGGGCGGTTTAACGAGAGTAGACTGTATTTATTAGGTTCAGATCATATTGGTCTGTATATGGAATATGCACTAAAACATTTTAACACCCCAGATTGTTAATACTTTAAATGTCATTTTTGCATTTCAAAAATTCATCCCAGGGGCCAGATTGGACCCGGTTTTGGTCCACGGGCCATATGTTTGGTACCTTTGTTTCAGAAGATAATGTCAGAGAAAGGCAAGTAGGAAAAGTGTAAATAATTATGAAGGAAAAATGGATAATGGGGCTCTAAAGATTTCCTTTTCTTTTTTGTCAGAGATAAAAAAAAAAATAAAAAAAAAAAGTAAATTTTGACCTTAACACGTTTCTACACCAGTAGTCTTCCTCAGATGGGTCACATGTTGTTCCTGTCATGTGTCTTATCAGCTGCTGTCGGGCATTCCTGGACAAAACAACTGACATGACACATGATAGTAACATCACATGACCCATCTGAGGAAGACTACAGGTGTAGAAACGTGTCAAGGTAAAAATGTACTTTTTTAAAAATCTGTCTGACAAAAAAGAAAAGGAAATCTTTCTATTTTCAGTCGACAGTATGAACCCGATCGGACGGATAATGGGGCTGTAAAATAAATAAAATATGTAACATTTTCCAGCCCTCAAAGAACAAGATATTTTTGTCATCCTTTGCATTAGATAAGTTTGTTAATTCTATTTAGTCTGAATAAAATGACTGAAGGGATCTTTACCTAAGCAGACTTTTTCATAGAGATATACGAGCCTGTCATTTGTCATCTCTTAGCTCTTAATTAAAGTTGAAAAGACAGTTTTCACCATAATTCTGAGCACTGAAGACGTTATAGAGGCACATTTCAGACTAGGGTCCAACTAAAACACTTCATGTTGGTTTGTCTTTGAATTTGTCTCTTGTTCTGAGACTTTTCCAACAACATCTCGAGTGTGATTTCGACACTGTGCACTTTCCATCCACTTGTTTGGATCTTCATTTCATGATTTCCCAAAGGATCAATACAGTTCTATCTAATGTAATGTAATGTAATCTAGTGTAATCTAATCATCAGTCTAATCTAATGTAATCTAATCAATCTAATGTAATCTAATCAATCTAATCTAGTGTAATCTAACCATCAGTCTGATCTAATCAAATGTAGTATAATCAACTTTATGTAATCTAATGTAATCTAATCAATCTAATCTAGTGTAATCTAATGTAATATAATGAATTTTATGTAATCTAATGTAATCTAACCAGTCTAATCTAGTGTAATCTAATCATCAGTCTAATCAAATCTAATGTAATATAATCAATTTTATGTGATCTAATGTAATCTAACCAATCGAATCTAGTGTAATCTAACCATCAGTCTAATCTAATCAAATGCAATATAATCAACTTTATGTAATCTAATCAATCTAATCAGTGTAATCTAATCATCAGTCTAATCTAATGTAACCTAATCTAATCAGTCTAATCTAGTGTAATCTAATGTAATATAATGAATTTTATGTAATCTAATGTAATCTAATCAATCTAATCTAGTGTAATCTAACCATCAGTCTAATCTAATCTAATCTAATATAGTCTAATCTAATCATCAATCTAATCTAATCTAATGTCATCTCATCTAATCTAATGTAATATAATGAATTTTATGTAATCTAGTCTAATCTAATCAATCTAATCGAGTGTAATCTAATTATCAGTTTAATCTAGTCTAATCTAATGTAATCTAAGCAGTCTAATATAATGTAATGTAATCTAATCAATCTAATCTAGTGTAATCTAATCAATCTAATCTAATCTCATCTAATCTAATACAATATAATGAATTTTATGTAATCTAGTGTAATCTAATCAATCTAATGTAGTGTAATCTAATCATCAGTCTAATCTAGTCTAATGTAATATAATGAATTGTATGTAATCTAATGTAATCTAATCAATCTAATCTAATGTAATCTAATCCAATCTAACCTAATCTAATCAGTTTAATGTAATGTAATGTAATCTAATCATGACAACGACAGTATTGCCCTTACAAGCAGAAGTAATTTGCAAAAATAAATCTTTAAAATACGTCTTTATACCTTTCTCGCTACTCCATCCATCCATCCATCCATCCATCATTGCAAGCCTTTCAAACATTGACATGTATTATAACTTCATGGATCCAACAATAGCCCACAGAAAACACAAGGCCTTGGTCAATGCATCATGTCACCCACAAAAGCATTAAATAAAAAAAAATAACAGATAAAAACAACATGTGAAGACTGGATCATGAAGAAAATGCCTCAGAAACAGCTGACACATGTCCTTCAACAGGCTTCAGTAGAAAACAAGTGCTTCTTAGTCTTTTTTTACATAAATACATGCACTTTCATTAAATATTACGTGCACATTTGCTACTTTTGCTTGTACTTTTTGCTGCTGCAGTATGTGCGAGACGACTGCTTTGTGTTATAGGTTTCCACTGAGGCGTCCTTCTGGGCTGTAAAATAATGCAGATTTTTGGTTTTTTTTGTTTTGTTTTGTTTTGGACTCAGACATCAAACTCTGCACTGTCTCAAACTATGATTTCATTCCGTCTTGTATTTTTCTATATTGCTCCATCAAAAACTAATCTGCCACTTGATCCTTCCATCTCTGCTTCTCAGATTCGCTTTATTTCTAATGTCCTTCTGCCTACCATCCAAAACAGGCGAAGGTCACCTGTTTTTATTCACTTTTCCTGGGTTTATTGTGCTTCTCAGCGGCTGGCCTACACGCCGTAAAGTGTGACATTGCAGGAAAGGCAGAAGGTCCCAGTAAGGTTGGCGTCAAACTGGGAGGAGCGAGTGAGCTGTCCACCCGCAATAAATAAACCTATTAAAAACTGACCGTTTCACCAAAAGCTTACATCAGCCTGCTAATGACGGGAAAGAGGGCGATATTAATCAAAGAACACTCGCCCTGTGTGTGAAGAGAGCTTGTATAGGGAGAGGTGAGGGAGAAAGATCAGAGCATTTAATTATGATTGGTTAATTTTGCCTGGATAAATTGGAATAAAGCTCGTACTGTTTACCGAAAGCAAGGAGGCAATTAATCATGTTAATGAGAGCAGGCTGATGTCGGCAAACACATTAGTCTTTATTAGAACGTGGAGCAGAGGAGACTGGAGGGCTGAGGCGCTGTGGATCACGTCAGGGTCACTTCACAGCGTGAAACTGAAGGATGAATCACTGATCACACACACCGGGATGGCGACAGAAACCCGGGCAACACATCCTTTTACACTTTACGGTCCCGCCCCTCACCGCCGTCACTTATTTCTCCTGTGGACGCCCGGACGCCTTTCATCTGCTCTCCTGGGGCCGTGCTCAAACATGAATAAATGGTTATCAGATGAAAGGCTCGACAGCTGGCCTCAGGCTCTTGTCAAAGTGTGTGCATGCATTTAGGATGTCAGTGATAAACTGCATGTGTTTGCCTTATGATTGTCTTGCTTTGATGCATGTCCTGTGAGCTGAGATTATATATATATATATATATATATATATATATATATATATATATATATATATATATATATATACAGGGTGGGGAAGCAGAATTTACAATGAACATTTAGTTGTTTTTTCTCAGCAGGCACTACATCAATTGTTTTGAAACCAAACATATATTGATGTCATAATCATTCATTCATTCATTCATTTTCTGAACCCGCTTTATCCTCACTAGGGTCACGGGGGTCGCTTGGAGCCTATCCCAGCTACATAGGGGCGAAGGCGGGGTACACCCTGGACAAGTCGCCAGTTCATCGCAGGACTGAACATATAGATGTATAGATATATATTGATGTCATAATCATACCTAACACTATTATCCATACCTTTTCAGAAACTTTTGCCCATATGAGTAATCAGGAAAGCAAACGTCAAAGAGTGTGTGATTTGCTGAATGCACTCGTCACACCAAAGGAGATTTTGCGATAAATCTGTCATTTCTGCGGTTCAGAACAGCACTGACAGTGAAGATCTTTTCATCTGAAAATATCGTTACAACGGAGGACTTTTTCTCGAACCATGTAATAATTTTCTTGCACCTTTCCAGTCTCTTTTCCTTCATAGCTGTTGCCAACAAGTGTTTTGGTGTTCTTGTGTAAGATTTTAACTTCAAATCATATTTTACTGCATTTCTAACGGTCTTGTTGTCTACCTCAAGCTCAGTTGCCATTTTTCTCAAGGATTTGGTTGGATCCTTTAGGATTTTGGATTTGAGAGCTTTAATAAAAGCTTTGGTACGTTTTTTGTTGCTTCCTCCACTTCCAGACTTTGTCGTAATAGTTTTGCTCATAGTCATTCTCTTCTTTCCATTATAAACAGTCTTTATGGACACTCCAACTATTTTTGAAATCTCCTTTGGTGTGACGAGTGCATTCAGCAAATCACACACTCTTTGACGTTTGATTATGTATGATTATGACATCAATATATGTTTGGTTTCAAAACAATTGACGTAGTGCCTGCTGAGAAAAAACAACTAAATGTTCATTGTAAATTTTGCTTCCCCACCCTGTACACACACACACATATATATATATATATATATATATATATATATTTATATAAAATTGTATAAAAAATATCACACTGATCATGCAGAGGGCTTCAAAACTCATGTATCAGTGACAGACTGCGCTCATTGAGCTGCTCCACCACTAGATACGCAAAGTCGTTTGTCCCTCGTGCAATAAGACTGTATAACTCTTTAAGTGGGAGGGGAGGAGGGAGGAGATGAGGAGCAGCTGGGTGGGGATAGATAGGAGGTGGAAGCCCAGGAATGCTTCTGTCCTCGGGTGGGTTTCTTTAATATAATGTTTTTATGTTTTTATGTGACAGGTAGAAAACACATCTTGTCTTTTAAGTCTACCTCTTTTTAATCTAAATTATTCACAGCTACTTATACTCTGGATTTATTTATTTATTTATTGTGTGCTGATGTGGTATGTGGAGCAGTGACCGCATTTTGTATTTTGAATTTCCTCTAGGGGAGTAATAAAGTAAATCAATCAATCAATCAATCAATCAATCAATCAATCTATCTATCTATCTATCTATCTATCTATCTATCTATCTATCTATCTATCTATCTATCTATCTATCTATCTATCTATCTATCTATCTATCTATCTATCTATCTATCTATCTATCTATCTATCTACAGGGTGGGGAAGCAAAATTTACAATGAACATTTAGTTGTTTTTTCTCAGCAGGCACTAAGTCAATCGTTTTGAAACCAAACATATATTGATGTCATAATCATACCTAACACTATTATCCATACCTTTTCAGAAACTTTTGCCCATATGAGTAATCAGGAAAGCAAACGTCAAAGAGTGTGTGATTTGCTGAATGCACTCGTCACACCAAAGGAGATTTCAAAATAGTTGGAGTGTCCATAAAGACTGTTTATAATGGAAAGAAGAGAATGACTATGAGCAAAACTATTACGAGAAAGTCTGGAAGATACTATTAAAGAAGAATGGGAGAAGTTGTCACCCGAATATTTGAGGAACACTTGCGCAAGTTTCAGGAAGCGTGTGAAGGCAGTTATTGAGAAAGAAGGAGGACACACAGAATAAAAACATTTTCTATTATGTCAATTTTCTTGTGGCAAATAAATTCTCATGACTTTCAATAAACTAACTGGTCATACACTGTCTTTCAATCCCTGCCTCAAAATATTGTAAATTTTGCTTCCCCACCCTGTATCTATCTATCTATCTATCTATCTATCTATCTATCTATCTATCTATCTATCTATCTATCTATCTATCTATCTATCTATCTATCTAATATGATATGTTTGGCATTATAGGGTTAACAGTCGAGGGTGTCAAACAGCAGATCTTCCATGAAATTTTCACAACTTCTAGCCTGTATCCACTGGACCCCCTCCACATGTATAGAGTCCTCCGCCTGAAGTGACAACAGCTATTGGATCTTAGCATCTCCCCAGTTCGACATCCTTCTGGTTGAAATGATACGTTTGTTTACTGTACACGGCCCATGCTCATTTTTAAATCTCCCCAGCGCAGGGGTTGCACACGCAATACCTCATCAAAACGTCATACCATGATTGTGGAATGAGAGGTGTTCCTTTTACGTAGCGTTCCAGAATCCTGATTCCACCTTTATCACGGATCTGTTTCTACCTCCAGAAGCGTTACAGAGGTGGGACCAAGTGATCCACCATTTTGTTTACATAGACGTCATTCCAGAATAAAGGTGGAATATTCCCAGAACAGAAATGCTATGTAAAAGGGGCTATAGACAGCATAGACAAATTTCAGCTGCTATAAGTAAAATGCAGGGTTCTTGCTAGCGTCATTGAACGTCGGGGCCCCAGACACTGTCCCTGGGGGGCCCTGACGCTGAGATCTGACCCGCGACGCTGTCTTTCAACCAGCGTTGTGGTGTTTTGTTTTTTTTTTTGTGTGTGTGGTCGTCGAGCGTAACGCTAACAAGATTTGAATTTGAAAAAATATATTCCTTTGTCTTGGCGCAAAGTACTGCAGACAGGACATGAGAACAATATAATCAGCACCCCATTTGTGTGACTTCGTATTGTCTGACGCGCGCCCGGCAACATCACTTGCCTTACGCTCTTCTTGTATGTTGTCTCTGAATATTAATTTGTGCCAAGTTCCCGTATGGAGTAATTCCCATCAATAACTAGAAGCACTCGGAGAGCGCAGACCTCCGCCAAGGCTGATCAGTGGCCCCCCCCGTGGGCCCCCCCACGCCAAGGAGGTTATGTTTTTGCCAGGGTTTGTTTGTTTGTCTGTTTGTCTGTCCGTTAGTGTGCAACATAACTCAAAAAGTTATGGACAGATTTTGATGAAATTTTCAGGGTTTGTTGGAAAAGGGCCCCCCCCGTGGGCCCCCCCACCCCCGATCACCACCAAAATTTAATAATTTCTTCCTTATCCCATTTCCAACAAACCCTGAAAATTTCATCCAAATCTGTCCA